>NC_082655.1:25003215-25306245 GCF_028023285.1 Balaenoptera ricei
TCTGACCATTGTTGACACAAGTGGAATGATTTGGTTCTGATCTACCCATCTCAACTTCCAGCAAAGCAAACCTGGGCATATATGCATAGTAATGGCTAAGGCACAAGAACTGAAGTTGAAAGTGCAAGAGTTTTGTCACATGTGTTAACATACCATTGGCCAAAACAAATCATAATTTTCCAAAGCAAATTATGCCAAAGCAAATCATAATTGGCCAAAGCAAATTCGTAATGAAGAGGCAAGAGAATACACCCAGCCCTTTTAGGAAGAGAAAATGTAAAGTCAGATAGCAAAGGCCATGGCTACAAGGTGGGGTGAAGAACTGGATACATTAATGCAATCAATTTTCAATAATTCAACTAATCTAACATTGTACACGTTGTAAGTGTATAGGAAATGGCCATTATTTTTGAGCTTAGTAGAGAAATTCAACATTATATAAAATAATAGACAATTTTCTTCATACTACTCCTTAAGTGCTCCCTAATTTTCCAATTTTCTCAGTTACATAGTTTTAAAATCTGACTTTATGAGCCAAAAACTTTAATGCTTTATTCTGCATATTTTCCTTGCTTTTCGGCAATTTATCTTTTGTGCATTGCCTTTAAGTTACATCAGTCACTGAAGATGTCACATCTTTCTATTTCAACTGCCATGTTGCTGTTTATATTAAGTAGACCATTAATCACTTTTTTGAAACTTGAGCTCCTTAAATTCTTCATTGTATCAAAGTTCTTTTTTCAGTCATCTTACAGTAACTGAAGCTGATGACATTTTCAAAAATTAAGTTTTTAAGAAAATTTACCTGTGTATATTGTGTAGTTTTTTATGGATTTGCATTTAAAATTAAATTCTAACTGTTGAACTTGTAGCATTTCTGAAGTATAGTGTGTGTTAACTATCGTAATATTATGAAAAATATTCAAATTAATATTTGAAAAGCAAGAAAACATAAGCCACTCCTCAACTAATGTTAATTATTATATGTCACTCATTGAAGAGAGAAAGTAAAATCTCTCGATTTGCTTGTTGATGTGTTGGCAGTGGAGCTTCATTAATCTTTTAAGGTACCAAGTAAACGTCAAAATGTAAGTAAAAGAAAAGGAGACAAGAAGTTAACCTTAACACTTTCATTTCAAATTAGGGAGGTTGACTAAATTATTCATCAGTGTGTTCATGATTTTAAATTTCTACAAATTTTACTTCTATTAAGCAGATAATCTTAACTCCTTACATGGAAGAATACTTCCCCTAAAATAAGCGGTTCATCCTAGGGGCAAGACGGGAATAAAGACGCAGACCTACTAGAGAATGGACTTGAGGATACAGGGAGGGGGAAGTGTAAGCTGGGACAAAGTGAGAGAGTGGCATGGACATATATACACTACCAAATGTAAAATAGATAGCTAGTGGAAGCAGCCGCATAGCACAGGTAGATCAGCTCGGTGCTTTGTGACCACCTAGAGGAGTGGGATAGGGAGGGTGGGAGGGAGGCGCAAGAGGGAAGAGATATGGGGATATATGTATAACTGATTCACTGTGTTATAAAGCAGAAACTAACACACCACTGTAAAGGAATTATACTCCAATAAAGATGTTAAAAAAAAAAAAAGTGGTTCACTACTTCTTGAACTGATGAATTTAAGTAGAAAACTTCTCGAAGAATCACTAAATATAACCAGTAAAAAACTATGTAAGGGCTTCCCTGGTGGTGCAGTGGTTGAGAATCTGCCTGCCAATGCAGGGAACACAGGTTCGAGCCCTGGTCTGGGAAGATCTCACATGCCGCGGAGCAACTGGGCCCGTGAGCCACAACTACTGAGCCTGCGCGTCTGGAGCCTATGCTCCGCAACAAGAGAGGCCGCGATAGTGAGAGGCCCATGCACCGCGATGAAGACTGGCCCCCGCTTGCCGCAACTAGAGAAAGCCCTCGCACAGAAACGAAGACCCAACACAGCCAAAAATAAATATAAATAAATAAATTTATAAAAAAAAAAAACCTATGTAAGATGATATGTATTCAGAATTCTTTCATTCTGCAAATACTAATTGAGCATTTACTAAATCCTAGACAATGGGTATACTACAATAATTATGATCCTTGCTGTGATAAAACGTAGAATTCAGAGAGGCAGTCAGATATCAAACAGATAAGCTCCAAGTAAGTACCTAAATTTGTTACTAAAGTCTTGATAAATGTTATGAAGGATAAGAATGTAACAAGGGAAAAATAATATTTGTGGGAAGCAAGGTAATTTGGCAAGGGAAAACTGAGAAAGGGGCATTTGAGCTTATGCATTATAGATGGTGAGTTGTTATCTAAATGAAGAGTTCTTCAAAAGGACATTCCAAGAAGATGAAATGCATGAACACACATATACAATATATACGCAAACACATCTACCTGAAAATAAAATGTAGTAATTTTGGAAAATTTATTAATTTTATGCAAGTGGAAAAAAGAAAAGAAAATGCATCAATAACCTCATGCTCTAGAAATAATTACAGGAAATATATGGAAATGAATATCAAGAATGTCAATTATTATTTCTTTCTAATTATTTCTTTATAATCTATGCACATACATATATATTTTCCTACAAAATTGGTATAAGACTCTATATACAATTTTGTAATAACTATCTTATCCTTTGACAATGTACCCCAAGCATTTTTCATTGGGAATAAATGCCCTTTGACAATATCACTGTAAGGACTGTAACATTGTTATATTATGGATATCTATAATATCTATGTCTATTTCTATATCTGTTTCTGTATCTCTATTTTATACAGTCTCCTACTGTTGGATATTTAGGTTGTTCTTGCTATTATAAATATTACCTCAAATAACAATTTAAACATAAATTCTTCAGCCACATTTCTGATCATTTGCTTAGAAAAAGTCCTCAATGTGAAATAATTGAGATACATGAAATGACCAGTTTTAAGGCTCTTGTGATTCATTTCTTAACAGCAAAGTATGAAGCACATTTTTCTGCAATTTCATTAACATTAGGTATTAGCATTAAAATGTGTACAGCTAATCATAGCATCTTGTTTAATTCACATTTCTTTGCATATTGGTGACAATGGAAATTTTGTTTTCCATTTTTAATTGTTATATTTATTTCCTTTAAAAAGGTTTTCATGTTCTCAAATTATTCTTAATGCTGAAAATGATAAAATTTAAAAAACACATTATTAATCTAACTTGCTAAAAGACCTAGAATTTTACATATCTTTAATTTTTTATATTTTTGAAAAAATAGCACTTTGTTGCCTTAGTCTTTTAGTTTTGTTTAAAAATAACAACTGGGGGGCTTCCCTGGTGGCACAGTGGTTGAGAATCTGCCAGCCAATGCAGGGGACACGGGTTCGAGCCCTGGTCTGGGAGGATCCCACATGCCGCGGAGCAACTAGGCCCGTGAGCCACAACTACTGAGCCTGCGCGACTGGAGCCTGTGCTCCGCAATAAGAGAGGCCACGATAGTGAGGCCCACGCACCGCGATGAAGAGTGGCCCCCGCTTGCCGCAACTAGAGAAAGCCCTCGCACAGAAACGAAGACCCAACACAGCCAAAAATAAATAAATAAATAAATAAAAATTAAAAAAAAAAAATAACAACTGGGACTTCCCTGGTGGTCCAGTGGTAAAGAATCTGCCTTCCAATGCAGGGGACGTGGGTTCGATCCCTGGTCAGGGAACTAAGATCCCACATGCGCTGGGTCAGCTAAGTCCATGCACCACAACTACTGAGCTGGCGCACCTCAATGAGAGAGACCGTGTGCCGCAAACTACAGAGCCCATGCACTCTGGAGCCCGCGCACCACAACTAGAGAGAGAAAACCCGCACGCCACAACTGGAGAGAAGCCTGCACACCACAATGAAGACCCTATGCACCCAAAAAAAATTTAAAAAGAAAATAAATAAAATATATAAAAAAATAAAAATAACAACCATATTAGGTAGTTTGGAAGGATGAAAAATACTTAATAATTCTTTTCTTTTCTTTTTATTGTTTTGTTGTTGTTGTTGTTGTTGTTGTTGTTGTTTTGGCCACTCCATGCAGCATGTGGGATCTTAATTCCCCGACCAGGGATTGAACCCATGCCCCCTGCATTGGGAGCGTGGAGACTTAACCACTGGACTGCCAGGGAAGTCCCAATAATTATTTTCAATAAAGCTGGGTACTGTTCAAATTTTTATAAGTGCTATTTATACTCTGAAGTTAAGTAACATTCATAAAAAGGAATACTTTTTAGTTAAATTTATATAAAATATGTGAAATATGTTTTCATGAATTTATTTGGGCAAAATGTAAAAAATTAAATTCTATTCATTTAATCTGGGAGGTTAATGAGCCTGCTGAATAAAGATAATAAAGAGTTCACTTTGTCTACCAATAAAAATTTTTTTATAGATGCTAAAGAAATACAAAAAATTAAGGCATTGCCTAATAAATCAAAACTATAAAAACATTTTGCTATCTGAAACGAGAGACTGTAAAGAATAAAATCTTGGGCAGGCTATGAAATACAAAACGATTACTTCAGCTGAATTTATAGTTGTATGACCTTCTAATTTTTTTAGCATTAAATTACTGATGACCATAAATTACAAGAGAATACTGATTATTTTAGCAGTTCTAGCATGTCAGCAAAATTTAGTCTATATTAAAGTTACGTATATATTTATTATTGGATGTTTGGTAATTTTTCCCTAAATTTTGCATATAAGCAAATATCAATATAAGGAGTGTACCAGTTTTGTAAACTTAATTTCTTTAAGCAAGTAGCATACTACATATAATTACACATGACTGTATGTAAGAATGAAAATAGCTGAAGAACAAAGAACTACATGCCTTTACCTTATGACCATACTATACAAGTAAAATATTAATATTGAGTTGAAACTAAAGAAAGACTAATGCATCCTGATAGGGTTCTTCAAATTTGTGTCTTTTATAAATCTGCTTCCTTTCATCACTTACATTTTACAAAGGTGAAGGATGAATTTAGGTTCAGTGAATGACCTTTAGCTAGAGCCAACTTTGGCAGGGGAGGTGGGGTGTTGGTTTTTCAGGTGACAATTTAATAAATTAAGGATCTATAATATACTATAATCTATAGGGAGTATAAGATAAGTCATATCCTGTGGTTAAGGCTCACAGTGAAGTGTAGGAGAAAGGCATGTAACTGAAACAAAATGGAATTTGAGAAATGGTGGCAAGGGAGAGTGGGGAGTGGCATTCTTTCTGGGAATCTGAAAAAAATATCCTAGAGGAAATATTATTTGAGAATAATGCTGAGGGTTAGTGTATGTTGTAGATGGAGACAGGAGGAAGGGTATTCAGGTCTTAGGAAGCAGAAATCCTCCTATCACTGGGAAGGTACAGTGTATGTATAACCTGGGGAATATATTACTGTGATTGGAAAGATAAGCATGTTGCATATTGTAGCCAGAACATGGAGGGTTTTGAGTAGTACAATGATATTGCCTTTTGATCTTTTGATTTTATTACCATGGAAGAAGGAAAACTACATTTTTTTTTTAATTTGAAGGGGAACATGAGCTAATTACAGTTTTAAGCATATAAATGATGTTAGTAGGAATAGTGAACTGAAGGAGCACTGAAAATAAATAGTTAAGGACAGCAGATAAGGAAAACAAATGCTTTGACATTTGTTAGGTGAGATGTATGAAGTCTTGAACTGGGGATATAGCATGTATAGGCACCAAAAATTTATAGAGTGGAACTAAAAAAAAAAAAAAGAGAGAAAACTGACACAGGTATGTGGGGGAAGGGTTGAAAATAACAGGGAACGCTAGTTCAAGTGCTTGTGAGAATTATTTTCAAATAATTGTGATAGAGAACAATATAATTTAACTTTTCCAAGCATATTTTATATTATTTCATATTATTCCTCACTCCACTGAAAATATTTTCATTCTTACTCACTATTTCATTAACAAATGTGTATTGAGTGACCACTAAATGTTAATTATATTTAATTTTATATGCTTCCCCAAATATTGTCACTGTCTCCGAATTTTCATCTCCACATCCACTATTACCACTATAACTTCACCTCTACTTGTTTAGAAAGAGACTTCCAAAATAAAACTACTTTAGTATCCTTGTTCCACTCCAAATTTTCTCCTTAGCTTGGTTGTTCTTCTTTAACTTTAAATTTGGTCATTGAAAAAGAAATATTATTTTTAGTCAGGACAAACTCAATTTCATTTTGTTTGCAGTATTTGGATTTCCAACTACTTTGTTCTATTTTATATAATCCTTTTCATAATACCCTCTTTTTTTCCACTCTCTTAAATGACTCCTCCCCTTTGGAATATATATGAGAAGGAGTCCCAGCCAAATACATCTGCCCTTGATTCTGTCCCTCTGTTAAATGGCTAACATATCATTTTTGTTCCTTCTTCAACCTTCTTGAAAGTCTGACACCAATTATATTCAATTTGTTTATCACTCATTTCTTATTGTCTCACAAATTTGGTGAAACGTATATTGAAGGTCCTAAACCTCCTTGGCTTGCTGGCAGTATTGGATATTTTAGAGCACCTCCTCATTTATAACATTATTTATTCCCTTGCATATACCGATGCCTTCGGTGATTCCTGTTCTTCCTTCTGTTAGCCTAAGTAAACAAAACATCCTCCAATGTTCAATCCTAATCTTTTTTCTTCTCTCTCCCTACACTAAGATAACTCTTTTTACAGCTTCAGCTCTGCTCCAAATCAGTCTCTCTCCCTCTTTCTCATGTTCTCAGTCTCTGCCTCTCCTTTTACTCTCTTTTCTTAACTTTAGATTTACATTTCCAAAGCCTATTTCTGGAGATTCAGCTCCTTTGTCAAACTCAAGGTATGCAAATAAAAATTCATCTTTCTTTCCTAAATCTGCACTTTTCTCATGTTTTTAAGAATGGTACCAATGAATCCATCTTTAATTGGAAAATGTCAAAAAAGTCCAGAGTACAGAATAATTTATGACATACCAGCTTATTGAAATATTGTGTAATATTTAAGATGATGTTCCTTAACACTAGGTTAACAGTATAATTCTATGGTTAAGAATGTAGTCCTTGAAGTCATATGCAAATATCAGCTCTATCTCCTACTAGCCCAGTCTAAGATTTCTTATTTGTAAATTGTGGACAATAATAGTAGCTATTAAAATGTTGTTGTGAGGATCAAAATATGATTATCTATGTAAAATTCCTAGTATAAAGTATTTGCTCAATAAGTGCTAGTACTGTTATTTTTCCCTTGATGATACATGTTAAAATTATGTTTTTAAAGAATATCTACTAATATGTGAACGTTCTCTATGAAACAATGCTCATATAAAATGAAGAATCAAAACTTTAACTATTATAACACTTTAATGTCAGAATCTCACAAGCATTAATAAATTTGCCAATTTAGTTTGCAAAGCTGGATATAGATCATACATTTTAGTTTTGAATATTCTTGCACAATTTCTTTTATATCTTGTAGATTTTACCATAAAACACATGAAGTAATGTATTTTGGACCATAAAAAATAAGTACTAGAATATATTTTTCTTATGTTTTCTCCATGAAGATTAAAAACTGAACATTTTTTATTCTATATTTTATTTATTCATTTCAGGCAAAGCATATCTACAACATCTGATTTTGTATGGTTTAATAATGTGCATTTTCCTAACTTTCCTATTCCGTTTTATAAAAGAATAATGCTACCAAGTGTTGGCTCAACTTCACTATTAAGGAGGAAATCTGCCAAAACTAGTAAATTATAGAGTATCATGAAATTATAATTTTGTAAGCACAGATTTTGCACGGCATTGGCAGTGCAAACTGTGTCTTGAGAACCAACAACGATCAGTAAGTGCCTATTATTTTTTACCTTTTGTTCCTTGGCAAATCATAAAATAAGATCTTAAAATACTTTAAATAAATAAACCATGAGAATCAACACCTGTAGTTTAATCCTTATCCCTGCTGATTTGGACTGGAAAAGAAAGCAAGCACAAACAATTCCATTATCTTTTCTTTCAGACTATGAGGGACCTAATAGAACTTTGGAAATATGAAAGTAAATATATTAAAAATACATACATTGAAATTGTTTGTTTAAATATAGAAACTATAAAGAAGTTAGCATTGGCATTTGAATCACTTAACACAGCGATAACACATGAAACACAGGCGAGTGACCCACATGTGTATATTGATAGCAAAATATTTTTTTCCTGAAAGCATGAACAAGTGAAATGCCCTTTTACATAAATTTTGTCATTAATGACTAACTATAAAATTTAAATAAAATAAATCTGCTCAACCAGAATTGTTAACCACATATTGTAAAGGCACATATCATTCATAGAATCATGTGATGAGAATTGAAAAAGATTCAAACACATATTTATTTCAGTGTCTCATCTAATGCAGGGATGCCTTCTTAATAGTACTTACAGTGTTCCTCAGCTTCTATCTCATTTAAGATATCAAGATGTTTGTATGTTTTATTCTTCTTATCCTCATAGTGCTTTTCTTCTGAATGTTTAGGGTAACATTCTATTTCAATTGTCTTACAGTGTTTTTAGTGTTTTCACAAAGCCCGCCTTAACTGTGGGTTCTTTGTCTTTCAACTATGTGAAATCTATGAAGATTTGTTGTCTGTTAACTTGTAGAGCATGTAGATTAATGTTGGTCCAATCAAATTTAGCTAGGAATTATAAATGCTTTCTAATCCACAAATAAAAAACTTAAATGATATGGATACTTCTTAACCAAATTACCAGCATATAACAAACATACATCTAGTGGAGATTTTTTGAACCTTTTTCAAACGTTTTTCAGCCTCTAATTCCTGATATGGTGTCATGCTTAAATATATGGTGAAGCTCTAACACTCAAAGTTTCTTTCTACTTGATACCTTCCCATGTTTGTTTCAATATCATTGCTTAACTTATAGAGACAATACCTCCATGAACACAATGTGCTACTACTATCCTTTCCTTTTTCTTCTCTTTAGCCATTTTAATTATTTTTCCCCTGTAGTTGAAATCTTTAAATGTGTATGTTAGAAATACTGAAGAAGATTTGTAGCACTCTGCTTCAAAAAGCAGTGCCCAAAAGGTTTAAAACACGTCACAGCACTTTTTTACATAGTCATTCCATTTTTGAGCTGAAAGTCAAAAAAAGAAGAAAAAAATGGAGGAAGAGATGGGAAATCTTCTTTCAGCCCCACAAATTTATTTTGTGTCCATTTTTGTGCATTTGGCCATGGTGGGGGGGGATAAGTGGAGTAGGAGGAAAGCTGTTAGATTCTGGAAAATATGTTGATCATCAGTCCCAGAATTTATTTTTGTGAATTTTACATTTTTCTGGGCTTTACAATTACTCTATTGTGAAGGAGTTGAATCATAGCCTTTTAGCTAGATGCACTTTGAAACCAGAAAATTCATTTCTGAAGCATAAAAATATTTTGTAAACTGGCTAAGACTTTTATTCTGAGACAATTTATTTATTAATGAACATTTTTAAATCTTCAAAGTTAATGTTGCACACAACCTTGGCTAATCAAAATAGAGATATCATTGCAAATTTTAAACAAAGTCGAAACTGTCATCATTTCCTTTTAGAATATTACCAAAAGTTGTTATTTAGAATCTAAGCAAAAGTAAGATACTTTACCGAATAGAGATAAATATAATTTTAGCCATTCCAAATAATAATATACCTTGCAACAGGTATATAAACTACTTTTTCTTGTGTCCAACAAAAGAAATCCTTATGTTTTCTTTTAAATAGCTAAATTAAAATATAATTCACAAACCATACAGTTCACTCCTTATTAAAATGCAATTCAATTTCTTTTTGTATATTGATGGGGTTGTACAGCCCTCACCACAGTCTAATTTTAGAATATTTTGCCTCCCCCTCTAAATGAAATCCTGTACCTCTTAGCAGTCTCTCACTATCCCTCTCCCAAGCGCCCCCGCCAGCCCTAGGCAGTTACTAATCTTCTTCCTTCTGTCTCTTATACAATGTCTACTCTCGACATTGCATATAAATGGTATCATAAAATATGTGATACTTCATAACTGGCTTTTTAAACTTAGCATAAGTTTTTCCAGGATCATTCATGTTGGAGCATATACTATTATTTATTTTTAGTACCAAATAACATTCCATTGTATCATATTTTATTTATCTATTCATTAGTTAATAAACATTTAGTTTCTTCTACGTTTTTGCTATTATTAATATTACTGCTCTGAACATTGGTATACAATTTTTTCTGTAAATATATGTTTCATTTCTCTTGTATATATACTTAGGAATGGAATTGTCGGGTCATAGAGTAACTTCATGATTAATTTTTTGAGGAATTGTCAGACTGTTTTCCAAGCAGTTGTACCATTTTACATTCTAACCAGCAGTGTATGAGGGTTCTTTTTTTTTTTTTTTTTTTTGGCTGCTTCGGGTTTTCGTTGCTGCACGGGGGATCTTCCGCTGCAGCTCGCAGGCTTCTCTCCAGTTCTGTCGTGCGGCTTTTCTCTCTCTAGTTGTGGTGCACGGGCTCCAGAGTTCATGGGCTCTGTAGTTTGCTGCACGTGGGCTCTCTCATTGAGGCGGGGGCTCAGTACTTGTGGCGTGGGGGCTTAGTTGCCCTGTGGCATGTGGTATCTTAGTTCCCCGACCAGGGATAGAACCTGTGTCCTCTGCATTGGAAGGCGGATTCTTTACCACTGGACCAAAAGGGAAGTCCCTGTATGAGGGTTCTAATTTCTCCACATTCTCACCAACACTTGTTATTATCTTTTTGATCATAGTCATACTAAACAGGTGTGGTTTTGATTTTCATTTCCCTAATGACTAATGATGCTGAACTCCTTCCTCTTTTCCATGCAAACCAAAGGAATATGGGGACTTCCCTGGCAGTCCAGTGGTTAGGAATCCGCCTTCCAATGCAGGGCACTCAGGTTTGATTCCTGGTTGGGGAACTAAGATCCCACATGCCATGGGGCAACTAAGCCCACACGCCACAACTACTGAGCCTGTGTGCTGTAGAGCCCACGCACCACAACTAGAGAGAAGTCCACGCACTGCAATGAAGAGCCCACCTGCCGCAACTAAGACCTGAAGCAGCCAAATAAATAAATAAAATAAATAAATAAATATTTAAAAGATAGAAAAAAAAGAGGTACATTTCACTCACACTGTAGGCAAAAAAAAAAAAAAAAAAGGAATACACACTACGAGAACATTTCTGAGATCATCTTTAAGGTTCAAAGCCAGTGTTTGTTCATCAGCTTTCTGCCACCCCTCAACACCCCTCAGTTTTATCATCACATTTAAACTTACTCTTCAGTCCTTCAAAGCTTTATATCAGGCATTTCTTTTAGGTTCAGAAAACATTTTTATCCAAATTTAACCCTTGTTTAGCAGTCATGACTGGAAAATAATTAAATATTGCTACATATCTGAAGATCTGTTGGGACAGAAAGGTAGTTGTCTGTATGAAATGAAAGCTACTGTGTTGAAAAATAATAATTCTAAACACAAAGAATTATACTCCAATAAAGATGTTAAAAAAAAAATAGTTAAGTGGTCCAGAATAAATGAAGAAATACATGATGTCCTGGTTGGAAAAACCATTAGTAGAAAGATGCTAATTCCCCCCAAATCATCTATAAATGTAATGCCATATCAATAAAAATAGCAATGAGATTTTGTGGGATGTTGATTTGGCAGTCATTCTAAATGTAGCCAGAAGAATCAACTTTCATGTGCAGACAGGAAAATTCCAAAAAATAAGAATAAAAAAGGGACTTGACTTATCAGATCACTTACTAAAAAGTTGCAGTAATTAAAATGTTATTGGAATAATAATAATAAAACAGTGAAGTAGAATAGAGTCCAGATACAGAACCATGTTAAAGCATTTCAAGTCAATGGAGAAAGAATGGTGTATTCAATAACAGATTTGAAACATTTGAGTTAAAAAAAGTTAGTATGTCTATCTCACACCTTAAGCAAAATAAATTCCACACATCGATTAAAAATCTAAACATAAAGAATGAAACTGTGAAATTACCAGAATAAAATACAGAAGAATATTTTATAAACTTGGGAGTTGGAGAAATTCTCCCAAGATTTCAAATTCCAGGTCCATATATAACAATCACTTTTATAGGATTTACTATGGGCCAACACTGTTCTAAGCATATGACAAATATCAACCCACTGAATCTTCACAATCCTATAAGTTCAAGTTCTATAGTTATCCTAGTTTTGCAGATGAAACAATTTAGACATGGTTCAGTAACTTACTCAGGGTCACACAATAGTGAGAGGCAAAGCTGGTGTTGGAACCCAGCAGTCCAGCTCCACAGTATGTGCCCTTCACCACAATACTTTACTTCAAAAAAGACTTAGAGATTCAAAATATAATATAAGAAAAAAGACAAATTGAAAGAGAACCCTTGAAACACACATAACAGACAAGCAGTCTAGAAAGAGCTCATACAAATTAATAAAATAAAGGCAACAAAATGAGACAAAGACAAACAATAGGAAAATGGGTAAAGATTAGGAAAAGATAATAAAGAAGAAATGTAAATATTTACAAAACATATGAAACGTTGTTCCACTTCAGTAATCAGGGAAAAGCAAGTTAAAAGATGGAGATTTTTTCACCATTCATATGGACAAAATTGGGATAGTGTGTAAGGCATAGAGCACTATCATACACAGTTGGCAGGGGTGTAAATCAATACAATCTTTCTAGAGGCCAGTTTTTCCAGTCCCTATCAAAATTTAAAGTAGGCATTTTCTTCCATCCAACATTCATTCTCTTATCTTTGAAAAAATATTTATTGGGTGCCTTTTATGTGACAGACACTGTCCTGCATGCTGAGAATAAAATAGTGAAAAAGATAAGATCCCTTAAACAGGCATCTTATATTTTAGATTGAAGAGATAAGCAATAAATAATGAAATAAATAAATAATTTATCTGATAATGATGTCATAAAGGAATAAAGGTATGACTTGATAAAGGGTAACTTAACTCATGATTTTGTGTTAGACAATTTATGCTACAGTTATAGAAGACTCCTGTGATTCTCCTTTAAAGAAAGATGATTCCTTTGGGTATTTTAATTTGCTACCAGTTTTCCCACAGATTAAAATATTTATCCGGAAAGGTACTGTGCTATAAGGCATACAAAGGTACAAAAGATCTTTGCCCTTGAAGATTTTGGAGTCTATATGAAAACAATACCAAAGAATTTAGTCACCAGTCCAGTTTATAGATGTCAAATGATGAAAACTTGCTGAATAAGTGGAATATACATTAGCCTCCTGTGTACTAGTGGGAGTAAAACTTTACAGATGATTTTTAACTCAAATCTACTTGTGATAAGACTGGTAATCAGCTGTTCTTTAGTACAATGCCTTACTAAAACTTTGAGATTGTTCCTGAACACTTTGTAATGGTTCCTGAAGTAGCTAAACATGCACATAGCCCAACTCTTAGTTACATGTGTGATCCACAGTTCTCACATAGAATAAAAAGTCTTCTAATTCATCTGAGAGCTCCACAGAGTTGCATATAGTAATCACTTAATAAATGATTCCCAACAGGAATCTTGTTTCACTACAAAGTCTGAGCACTCTCAGGTGCATTTAAAGCATAATTAAATCCTTTTTCTAAGTCACCCCTTAGAGAGTTGCTTAAAAGAAGGAAATGTAGCATATTTAATTTAATTAACTATGACATGGTTAGTGGAGTGGACATAGATTGTCATTTAGAGCTCCTCTCCTCACTGATTTCAATTTAGGAGGAAGAAAATCAATTGTGATTGTTGGCAGGAAGGAACTGACACCCAAGCCGGCTTCTTTTTCAGGACCCAGCTACCACTGAATCTGAATAGATATTTGAGTAGAAAAAAAGCTCTGTGTAGTATAGGAACATTGTTAAAGGAAAGGATTACTAATTAAAGGTAGTTTTGAATGAAATAACAGAAAGTGAAACTTTATTTAGTAAAGGGACAAGATCATGGAGCAATAATGATGGAGTGAGACTCAGTAAGTAGAGAAAGTTAAATGCCAGGAAATTAATACGTCTGTAATAGTCACATAATAATAGTTGTTAAACCAATCACATACTTTCTTTTATATTTCATTCAATTTTTTTTATTTTTAAGATAAGGCAGTAAATCAGGCATTGATATAAGCAATCACTGTCCCATTAAAGTCATTAATTATGATTATGGGGATAGAAAAGTTAATAAACCGAATGGATTGCTTCTTAAAATTAACTACTTATTATATTTGTCTCTGATGTCAAATTTTGTTAGAGTACTCGCAAAGGCCATACTGATTTCAGAAAAAAATTTAGTCCCTGAAATAGTATAATATTAGATATAGTCAAAAAAAATGCTAATGGCCATTATGTCATTTCTGCCATACCTTGAACATATACTATGCTATTTCATGCCTCCATGCCTTTGGTTTTGGTTTTTCTCTCTTTAATATACCACTCTTTCTCTTCTCAGCTTCCAATTCCAAGTCATCAATCAAGGCCACATTCAAAGTCACATTCTATGCAAAACTTTCCCAGAATCCTCCTGTCAATTCTTCATTCTTTATTGGCACCTTGTTAATACTTTGACTACAGTTCTTATACTTAGTTATGTTTTTGTTGGTTTCTTCCAATATACTCAATTTCTTAATGACAGAGCTTATGCCTTTCATCTACATATTGATATTATCCAGAAAAATTTCTTTTACGTGGTAGGCAAACAAACATTCATTAACTTGAAAAGCACAGAGGCATCTGAGATCATAGCCTACTAATTAATGTTATAAAATTTAGTTTGCAATTTTCCTTTCGTTCAGTAAAGTGGAAAACACTTTTTAAAGAGGCAAAGATGTTCATAATAGTTTAAAAACACAGCATTAGCATTTTTATGGAATATACTTTGTAATCCTGTATTATTTAGAATTTCAAGGAGATTTTCCCTCTAGTTCACACTTCCACTTAGAGATAAAAATTCAATTTGGATAGATTAAATGATGAATTCAGTATTTCCTGAATTTTGTTCCAGGGAACACAAAGTTAAGGTGTTCAATGAAAAAGGATTTGTTTTAACCACACTAAATATAATAGTCTTCTTAGTTTTGGAAATTCACAATGCATATTTGCATATTAGGGATTCTGAACATTTTTGTAAATAATAATCTTGTTTAACTCAGAATTTCCCTAATATGTTTGATCATGAAACATTTTATTGTGATTTAACAAACAACAGAGTTCCTTAGTACCTACTTATAAAAATGCTAGAGTATATTTACTATTGCCAGCAAACTATCTGGGAACAAAATCATTACCAGGATACATATTCCATACATTCTAAATATACTTCAAAAGTGCAAAGGTTTGTTATTATACTAAACCCTTCTTTATAAAATAAAGCATGTAAGTATTTTACAAAACACTTAAGAATATATTATTTCATTTGATATTACAAATGTGGGTCTGGGGGTCTGCTTTGTTTTTCAGAGAAATGCCTTCAGACAAAGGCATCTCAAAAGTTAAATGTTCATGTTGGGTGATATTTATAAAAAAAAAAATAAAGTTGAGGAACAGAATGATAACTTTCTTGACCTTCAAAGAGTCTCCAACCATGAGTTCTTTCCATTGTCTATGTGTAGGAAAGCTAACACAGAAAAATCTAACTGCTTTTGTTGTCTATTGTAATGTATTCGTGCTTTCAAGTTGTGTTTGTTACCCTTGGAGCTAAACGAAATTGCACAAACTGTGAAACTGTCATGCAGCTGTCTCATTTCACTTCTCTAATAACTTAACAAGAATTGGTAATCTATAAGTAGCATCATTTGCCCACTCTAACCTTGGGGACACTGAACTTCAATTTCTTCTCAGTATATTGAAGTGAAGATGGTAGGTATCTTATCATGACACAGATTCATCATAATTTCTCCAGCTTCATCTTAGTTTTCAGGTTAAATGCCTCTGTCAGTATAAAGGCTGAGTTGAAATTTTTTAGAAGTTTATTTGTTTTCACCTGATAAATCATTTTTATGTCCTGTGAATTTTTCAGTGCAGAGTCTGTGAGCCTCAATGGTTTCTTTAGTGTTGTTCAGTAGAAAGGGAGATCAAAGGGTCCTGTCTGTTAAGCTTTCAAAAAGCTGCTCAACAAAACCTGCAAATTATCAACAGTATTTACGAAGCACAACATGCCATTCAGATTCTATGGAATATAGAAATAAAGTATACGACATAAGGCTTGTTCCCAACCTAGATGGAGAGGTATGATGCATATTTTCAAGGCATGTCTTTATCATACATGATAGCATTTTACATTCTTACAAGAAAGTAGTTAATTGTACAATGAATTAGAAAATATAGTATACATGATAACACACATAAAAATGAGGAGAAAAGAAGGAAAAGTATATTCAGTGTGCGATGAAAAGACTAGAAAGTCATCATCAGTTCATGAAACTGCAAACAATTTTCTTTCTGAGTTGCTATCTCTTTGCTGGTGACTTTGTAGATTTCTTGTGAGGATTATCTGAGATAACATATGTGTAAGTGCTTCCTAAACTGCAACCTTCTATAAACATTTAAAATATAAGTATCATCACCTATAGGCCCATCAATCATTTCTTGAATACTTGTTGACAAATAAATCATTATAGACGTAAGATCCTGAATTTATTTTATACTTATTTTCCAATAGTTTAGAATCTACATTATTCTAGATGTTAGTGTACTATTCAGGTTAACGATGTGACATCCCAGGCCAGATTTACTGCTATCCTAGCTTTGACCTTGGTTAAGTTATTTAATTTCTCTGTGCTCATTTCTTTATCTATGAAGTGAAGAAAATAGTATGGCATATCTTGTAAGATCTGGGGGAAGAGTAAATAAGTTAATATAAGTAAAGTGCTTAAGAACTGTCCCTGTCACATGGTATACACTCAAAATCTGTTAGCTAATCTTGTCAGTAAGATGTTCCAAGGTTAGATGCTATTTTAACATCAAAAAACTGAGGGACAAAGGAAGTAAACCTCCTAGAATCACACAGTAAAGTTAATCACCATAGGCACTGGCTTGAGGATTAAATTGTGTCTGAATTGTAGCCCCTTTGCTATAACCCATCAAGGGTACCTAAGTTCTGGTTATTCTTCCTTCTTATCTCCATTTTTTTTTGTCAACTCCTGAACAGAGGAGAAATGCATCAGCACTCTCTGTTGATTTGGTATTAGAAACATTTACCTCTTTACTATGTACTTCTGTATTATCTGTGGGTCAATATCCTCTACCTCAGCTGTAATCTAGACCAACCTATACCTTAGACAAAAGATTCTTTTTACATTACTATCAAAACTAATGATAACTTGTTTTTAGAGTGATTTCCAGCAAGAGTTTGAGCATTGGCTCTACCAATTATTAGGTATATTATATTAGGGATCATAATAAGAGTACTTAGATTAGCTCCCCACACTTAGTAAGCACTGTGTTAATATTGCTTCTACATTGTTGCTGCTCAGACTGGTTTTGCTTTTCTTCATTACCTTTCTCTTCCTGTTTACATCCTCTTTCTTTTTCTTCTCATTCTTCATCCTCCTCTTTTGCCAGTTATTGTCATGTTCTTCCTTTTTCTGGATCCTTTTTTTGAAATCTCTCTTCTGCTTACATCTCACATCCCGTCCTGTCAATTTTTTCATTGCATCTTCTCATATATATATTATTTTCCATTCATTCCCACAGCTGGCATTCATACCAGGCCCTTCCAGTACTATTATCATGTACTTTTTCACATTTTCATATAATAAAACATCAGATTTAATCAAGAGTTCTATTTACTAATTAGAACATCCCCCAAACTAGTCATAACTTCCCATAATTTCTTACTGTCATGCATTGTCACAGTTATGACATTGCTTTTCTAATATAAATAATTACTTCTAAAGTCATGGAAATCTGTGAGGAATTTATACAAAATTTCATATACAAATGAATTATCCCATGTTTTCACCATGGGAAACCAACAGGAGCATTTATACATATTTGATTTGCTTTTCTAATTACTGTAATGTTTCATCAAAACAAACCAATTTGAGACACTTGGAATATTTGAACACTCAAAATGTGCATACGTAGTGCCTATTGTTAGCCCCAATATCTAGGTCAACTTTTGTGTCACTTTATTATGGATCTTCTCCTGCTTGGTTTCTTAATCTTAATATTTCCAGATATTTTTGTTGAATAGAAATATCTATATATATGTATATACTAAACTCACCTATATAGTTTTAATGGGATATCTGAGTTTGCCAGTATTTCTTTGCCAGTATTCTTTGTATCCATCTGCAGTTCCCATCTCTCTAAATGCATAAGGCTTGTCAACTTCAGAAAAATCTAGGTGCTTTCCCAGTTTTGTTGCCAACATGAGAAATTTTTTCCTTATCTCTCCAAATGTAGAGCTTTCTTTAGAAAGGTTTTTTGCAGTCATAGGACTGATTGCTCTTAAGATTCCCAAGCTTTAGGATTTATAAATAGGTCTCAGAGAAGTTCTGCAATACATTTGAGAAATAAAAGTATCTTTAGAATATATATACACACACACACACACACACACACACACACACACACACACTTATAAGGAAACAACCAAAGGACAGTGCCCATTTGAATACATCATTTATTCTTTCATTTAATCATTCATTAATTGAGAATAATGAGCTCCTTTTTAAGTGCCAGATCCTTGGTTGAACCCAAGTTCGTATATAAAAGATAGTAAGACAAATCATTTTATCCATTACTTTTACTGATCTTTAAAAGAGTATTACTTTCCATAACAACGAAATACCATGTGAACTTCTGAGGCAGGTCACAAGGTGGTAATGGAAGAAACAGAATAAGTAAATTAATAATATTAAATGTGAAAAGCTCTGTAATGGAGATAAATAGAAAGTGCAGTAAGAATATTTTGGAACTTATTAGAAAATGTTCCACAGAGAAATATTCCCAGATGACATTTTTACCATTGTCCTAAAGTATAAGAAGAATTATCCAAATTAAGAAGTTGGGAGGAGAAATTATATAGAAAGGAAACAGCATGGTGAATGAAATACTGCATTGAGACTATTTTGGCATTGTTGTGTTGGGTGTATAGGTGAGGGGGCAGAGACAGATTTGGAAGGGAAGGCAGAAGTAAAACCTCAGAGGATAGAAATAAATGAGACTTTATTGGAGATCTATTATCGGCAAGATAATTTACAATGATTTTATCTAATGTTCACAAAGGTTCAACAAGATGGATATTATGGCCCCTCATTTAAAAATGAAAAATAAAAAATGTAGAGAGGTTTAGCATTTCCCAAGGCCACCCAGCAAAGAAACTGTAGAACTGGGTCCAAATCAGGAATATCTGCCCACAGAGCTTGCCTTGTTTCCAACCCAAGTAATGCATCAGGAAGTTCACTATACAGCAAAAAGAATGGATTGCAAAGACTCTTATATTAAATAATAGATACTTTACCAAATAGGCAATGTGGAGTCACCACATATTTTTAGCATGAGAATGGCATTATGAGTCTAGATTTTATAAGATAATTTAGGAAGAAATATACACAACAGAAAATAACAAGGGAGTCTAGAACAAGAAAGATAAAGGAGAAATAATAGCAATAATGACAATAAGAATTAACAGTTACTGAATGCTGACTATGAGTCAATCGTTATGCTAGTACTCTACAGACTATTATTTAATACTCAACAAAATTGTTAAAGGCAGGCACTTTTACTATTCTCTTTTTTCAAATATGGAAAGGTGATCAATTATTCCAGGTTTGTATCAATTTTAGCCCTAAAACTCCTGTATTTCAGGAAGCCCCTCAGTCTAGTGCAAACTGAGATTTTTGGTCACCTAGGTCTTGAACTGATGAGGTAATTCACCCAGGATCCAAGGACTAGCACATACTGAAGCCAAAATTTAAATTCAGGCAATCTTACTTTGAAACATGTGTATCTTTGGGGAAGTTACTTAATCTTTTTATGGTTTAGTTTCTTCCAGGGTAGAGTGAAGATAACATCAATTTCAACCCCATAAGGTGTTTTAATGATGAAAGTAAAATGATGTAATACATAGAAATGCTTAGGCTAGTGTGTGGCACATCAAGAGAGCTCAATACACATTAGCCACTTTATTCATAACTGTACTAGATTTATATATGGATACTTTATGATGAAGATAAGAGAATAAATTGATGACAGAGAATGGATGGAGTGAACTAAGGACCCAAGTTTTGGGAAGGAGAGTCATTTTTGTTATTGTTGTTGCTTTTTTAGCTTTAGAGACTGACTAAATTAGTAATTCCACTAATTTAGGAAGAACTTGAAGAGGAATATGTTTGTGAGAAATAATAAAATTTATGCTTAAAATACTGAATTTTAAATAAAAAGTATATTCACTTTGTCCTACATATAGATACTTGGTCTATTCCAGCCTGTTAAGTGTAGGAATTAGCTGCAGGTAGACAGGTCTTTGCAATCCTGAGTAATGTAAATTTAACATTAAGCCCAGTGGACTTTTTCTATTTTAATAACCTTGTTGTTACATCTTAATTTATTTTCATAAATATCACCCAGTAATGAGGCAGAGAGCAAAAAAGAGAATAGGAAGAGGAGTGACTATGTCCTCAAAGACAGCTGTAACTCAAAAAACTGCCAGGGCTCATGCATTCATGCTGTAATTATTCCCATGGTGCTTTAGAGCTCATGATAAACAGGTATCTTACTTTATTACCAAATATGTCTCAGTAGCTAATATCTGTGTGCTAAAAATATCTCTGAAATGGAAGTCAGTGAAGCAATTCAGATAGCTGGAGATGCCTTTTCTGAAAGGAATGTATGCTGGTAAATTCAGAACTTTAGCAACTATAATAATGTAAATGTTTCTCTTTGGATTGAATGTCCTTGATGATAATTTTGTTAATTTGGTAGTCTATTTTAAAGGCTATAGTACACATACTCAATTCAACATAACAACCACATCTGGGTACCTACTATGTGCCAGACATTGGTTTAAGTGCTTGTGAATTTAAAATTACCAAAAAAATTAAGGATCTCAGTTTCCTATTCAAACTCAGCCAAATGGTTCAAAAAAGGCACCAGATAACTACAATTTCATAGGATAATATGCCAAATAGATGGTTGTAAGGTACAGAAGCAAATTAATAATCTTCTGTTCAAAATGTTTTTTTCAGGGGATGATGCCACAATTTATTTATTCATTCATACAAACCAGAATTCTAGTTTATCTCTCTCATTTTCCACCTCAAATTCATTAATATCATTTATTTCCACTATATCCCAGTAGCACTTTTTACTTCAGGCTGGTATTATTGTCCATGAGGCAATTATGTTTGCCTCTGGCCCTATCTCAATCCTACACATAAAATGTAAATCTGATTATGGGGTGTCCCCTGCTTAAAATCCTGTTACCTAAGCTCTATATTACCTATGCTCCTTAGCAGAGCACATAAAGATAATCAAACACTGATTGAATGAGTGAATGAATGAGTGAATATATTCTCTACCCTATCCAGGCTCATTTTTCACTTTCCCCCAAACAGCAGGACATCTAGCTGAACAGAGCTACTGGCTTTATGAATATGTCATGATCTCAGATGCCTCTGGGTCTTCTATATGTCACTTCTCCTGTGCTCTGTTATCTCTTTCAATCCTATTCATACTATGAGGTCCACTTCACCTTCCCACACAGTTTTGTCTTCCCTAACCACCCTCAAGAAGATGTAAAATTCCTCTTCTCTCTGCTCTATGTGCACTATGTCTAATACCTCTGTGATTATAATTATGCTATTAGTCTTTGGAACTCTTTAATTGACCATGAACAACTTGTGGGTATGAATTTTATCTTGTTTATCTTTGTTGCTTTAATGTCTTACCATGTAGTCTTTGAAACACAGTAGGTTACTAATGTATCTGTTGATTAAAGACATGTATAGAGTGGGCAAGTAATGTAGAAGTACTCCTGTATTCATAAAAGCAGAATAATAAAAACCATTTATCAGTCCATTACATTTTACAATTTACAAAATGTTTTACAGACATTATCTCATTTCAGTCTCATTGATGTGAGGTCAGTTACTGTAAAGGTAAAATGTAACTATGCCAGAATGAGAGGAGAAAATTTTGTTTTGTTTTCTTTTTTTAATTTTCCACTGCTGGATCCTTAACAACTAAACCAGCAAGTATGTTTCCAATTAATGAATTAAAAATATCTTGAATTTTCCATCCAAACCATCACTGCATTTGTTTTGAATCTTCTTTAAGAGCCAACAGAATGGTCTTCTGATATGATTAAAAAACCTTCCAATTCAAAATATTCCTTGCCTTTCTGGATCAAAAAGAGAATTTTTCCAAGGTTTGGTTACAAGAAAAGATCTGAAATGTTTCATAATATATGTGTTCTATATATTCCATCACTGGAAGCTCCCTTCCTTCATGCTGCCCCTTCATAAACATTTTGAATCACAAATTTTTCTGCACAAAGATTTCCTGATTTAGTGTGCTTGTGAAGCACTTGAAGTAGTAGTCTGAAATGCAATTTCTGGGCTTAATCTTTATAGATTGTTGCTTAGTAGGACTGAGAGGGGCTCATAATCTTATTTAACAAGCCCTGCAGCTTATTCTGATGTAGTGGTGAAAAAGATTGGTGAATGTAGCCTAACAGCCATGATTCTCACTGAATGCCCATTTGCTGCTCTTTGGGTCAAAATATCATTATCTTTAGGCCTTAGTGTTCTCATTTATAAAATATGGGTTTTTTTTATACACATACATATACATATTGAGAGAGGAAGAGAGAGAGAGAAAGATCTTAATAGTACGTGCCAAAGTATGCTAGTCAAAAGGAGTAGAAATGAAAAAATGTGAAACTGTTATTTACTAGGTGTTTCTTATGTGCAAGCACTTATTTAAATTATCTTCATGCATCAATTCAATTAACATTCACAATCACCTTACTTAGTGACACATTTTTTTTTTTATTTAACATCTTTATGGGAGTATAACTGCTTTACAATGTTGTGTTAGTTTCTGCTGTATAACAAAGTGAATCAGCTATACATATATCGCCATATCCCCTCCCTCTTGTGTCTCCCTCCCACCCTCCCTATCCCAACCCTCTAGGTGGTCACAAAGCACGGAACTGACCTCTCTGCTATGCAGCTGCTTCCCACTAGCTATCTATTTTACATTTGGTAGTGTATATATGTCAATGCTACTCTCTCACTTTGTCCCAGCTTACCCTTCCCACTCCCTGTGTCCTCAAGTCCATTTTCTACATCTGCGTTTTTATTCCTGTCCTGCCCCTAGGTTTATCAGAGCCATTTTTTTTTTTTTTTAGATTCCATACATACGTATTAGCATATGGTATTTTGTTTTTCTCTGACTTACTTCACTCTGTATGACAGACTCTAGGTCCATCCACCTCACTACAAATAGCTCAATTTCGTTTCTTTTTATGGCTGAGTAATATTCCATTGTATATTTGTGCCACATCTTCTTTATCCATTCATCTGAATGACATATTTTAATCCTCATTTTACAGAAGAGGAAAGTGAGTCATTGAGAAGGTACATAATTTGCTCAGGAGTTTATGCTTGTTAATGGTGAAAATAAGATTGAAATCCAAGAAGTCTGCTTTAAAGACATCCATTCCTCATCCTTAACAGCTATGTTTAAATTCTGCCTATCAAAACAAAGAGGCAGGAGAGGGAAGAGGAGAAGAGAATACTGGCACAGCTTCTGCTGCATTTCCATATATTTGGGCTTTTTCAAAACATTTTGTATTTTTGGCACAGCATTTCTCAAAATTCAAGGCTGCTGCAGAGGAGCAGTTACAATGATGTCATTAAAGATTTTCTACCATCTGATGATACAACTTTATATTTAAAGATTCATAGAAATGTCTAAAAGAAAAACATGAAATCTCCAAAATAAAACTTAATAGAAATAAAAAGATAATCTTCATAAAATGAAAAACAAACTACCACTAAAAATGAGAAAAACATTCAATTAGATTTTAATAAAAATGCAAACTAAAACAGTAATGGATAGCTGCACCCATTTTTACTGAATTGCATCTTTTAGTGTTTTCCAATCTCTTCTTTCCTCTCCTCATCCCTTGCCATAAACTTTAAATATTGTTGCTACCAATGCACAATCTTGGGTACTTTATCTTTTTCTACACAGCTCCCTTGGGAGATTTTATCCTCTCTCATGGTTTCAAGTAAATGTTAACGAGTCCACAAATTTTATCCCCAGCCCTGGCATCTTCTTTGAGCTGCAGATTCATTTAACACTTCTGTTCCCCCAAGAAAAGTTAAGGCCAGGACTTCCCTGGTGGTGCAGTGGTTAAGAATACACCTGCCAATGCAGGGGACACAGGTTCAATCCCTGGTCTGGGAAGATCCCACATGCCGGTGAGCAACTAAGCCCCTGTGCCACAACTACTGAGCCTGTGCTCTAGAGCCTGTGAGCCACAACTACTGAGCCCTCCTGCTGCAACTACTGAAGCCCGCATGCCTAGAGCTCATACTCCACAAGAGAAGCCACCGCAGTGAGAAGCCCGTGCACCGCAACAAAGAGTAACCCCTGCTTGCAGCAACTAGAGAAAGCCCATGCAATGGAGACCCAACGCAGCCAAATTTTATATATACACACACACACACACACACACACATATATATATATAATAAAATGAAAGTCAAGGCCAAAAAGTGTTAGCCAAAGCCACGGTGTGAAGTCAGCACAAGGTTTACTGAGCACCTTATCTTGATAGTGTACTGATCAGTCCTCAAACCCGACACATCCTTCAGCAGGCATCCATGAATTCAGTGAGCTCATTTTTATTTTATACAGTACATCCTTACAGCTGGGGATAAGCAAAATATGCCCTTAATGTTTTAGAACATTGGTAAGTCATCTTTTCTTACTTCTTTCTGAATGGGTATGCTTTTCATTATTTTTTATCAGAATCCTTATTTCTTTTATTTATCAGAATTCTAGAAAAAAATTTTAAGGCCAAGTTGGTTTTTGCATACACTGGTTATTCAACTATTTTCTAAGCTGTTAATTTATCCATCCGCTTTGAGTATTAAAAAAAATAAAAAAACTAGACTCTGTTTTGGGTCCTGGGGCTGGGATTATGCAAACTCAATTTATCCCTTTTCAGCTGGCTTTCTACTAGGTTCCACAAATAAGAGTACTGGAAAGCAAATTTCAGAAAGACAGAGGAGAGGAGAAGGTATTTGCATCTTCCTGTTTTCTTGCTTTTCTAGAAATGAAGCTCCAGTGTGGACTTACACCTCAGCAGCTGCCCTTTGTTTAATTCTCCAGATTCTCTTGGTACTTCCCAAAGCAACCTTATTATGCCTTCTCAGATACACAAGAACCAGCCAAGCGATGCCTGTTCCTCTGAGATCTGATTCCCATATCGTTGGGATCCATTCAATGAGCTTTCGGTCCTGTACAACCAAAATCCTTTCCTTTGTTTCTTCAGCTCAATGGATGGGACCTGCTGTTATTTCATGAGGATCCAGTGTTTCACTTTTTCTGTTGACCTTCAACATTTGTTGAACCAATGCTCTATATGTTCTTTCTGTTGAAAGGGTTAGTGTGGTTTTTGTATTCCTGACTGGATCCTGATTGATACACTGTATTCATAGGTTCCCATCTAAGACCTGGGCATTTGTGGGTATATCTGTGAGATGGTCTTTGGCTTTTAATCTATCTTGGAGTGTTCTCTATTGGCTGCCTTTGAACTCTACCTGTTCCCTTCATTGCTGGGGGGTGGGGTGGTAGATAACTTCCAGATTATAATCTAAACTTAAAGTGAATTTCCCATCTTGCAAATATATTCTTGGCAACTAGTAGCATATAGATGTTAATATATATTTATTAACTAACTGACTGACAGCAACATGGGTACCATTATATGTTATTAAGCTTCTCCTCTGGTTTACAACTTTTTATTTTGTGGGTTGTATTAGCAATGATTCATGAGACACATAAGAATTTCCTTAGGGAAAATACCTGTTATCTATATCCATTATTCAGCGGTATTCCACCCTTAGGGTGACATCTTTTTTGCATCATTGTATAGATTTTGATCTTATAAGTCAGGCAAAGCCATACAAAGATTATGATAAACTTTATATCATAAGGCCCCATTCTTTTCTTACAGATGTTAAAATAGATAGTCACAAGTTTCAGGAAAAAAAAAAAACAAGTTGCTTTAATGTCAATATTGTAGAACACTGTCTTCCAAATATGAAATCATTTACAGTACTGTCCAGGCATGAATAAGGATGTAAGCAGCATTAATCCTACCTTCATGCTAAATTCCTTTTGTATTATGGTGTTTCTTTTACTGAACATTTCCCACTCTTTAACAACAAAGAGCATATGGAAGTCTGCACAAAGAAGAATTTAATAAGTAGTTGTATTGGAATGAGAGTTAAATGATAACATCGCCAACTCTTACTGAGCTTTGTTAAGAATACTTTCAAACACTCTCAATTCCTCCAGAGCTGGGCTTAATATATTAATGGGTATTATAGTTGTTGAATTTGGAAAATAGTGTGAAGTTGTCCAGTTCCAAATATATGTTTTACTAGTTTCTACTTGCCTGAAATTCCCACCCTTAACCAATTTATTCACATTTATTGAATGTTAGTATGGAAGAAGGACCATGCCTTTGAATTACTGCATGGGATTTCATTTTTTCTTTTAAAATATAAAATCTTGAAGGAGATCTATAATATCAATCTGAAAAACATTTAATGCTAATTTGCTTAACAGAGATTAGTAGTAACTAGAATTTTTCTAGTTAACTAGAAAAAGTCCAAGGATAATAAAATAAAAACACTTGGATTTTAAAAGGTAATAAGCAAAGGAAAAAACACAGAAGGCAAACAGAGTAGTGGGTGAAGTATGCAAATTCAAACTGCTTTATTTCTCAGGATTTCTTAGCACCAATATTATCTCTAGGAAAAACATCAGGGAGACTGGGGGTAGAAGTAGTATTGTCTGAATAAAAATTCAAACTTTCACTCATCAAAATAATATTTAAAAAACAGGCAAGAAATATATGGCCATATATTCTTTTTATGGACTATAAAATGCTATTTTAAATTTTATTTGCATTTCCACATATTCTTTGCCTGGTGCCTTTCATAGTGTATTTATCAGACAGTAAATTTTTTCAATATGTGTGTTTGTAGATGAATATACTAAGTTTGAATTACTCTTCTGTGTTATATAAAGTACATATGTACTTTTTATATAAATATAAATATGGGTTGATACTGATATTGATACAGACATATACAGAGAGAGAGAGAACCGTTTGGGGGTAGTCCTCCTAATAGAAAAAATATTTAATTACATATGAATTTTAGAGAAGTATTCAGTTAAATGCTAAATTGTTGACGCCATTGTGGATTTACAGAAACGAGATATATCATTTTTCCTTTTTATGCATTTAATTAAACTGAGGTGGACAACTCTCCCAAAACGGATGGTATAGATTAATGGGAACAATATGTCATAGTGGACATCCATTGGTATGTGACTCAGGTGTTCTAGACATGGTTGTAGTTCTAACTTCACATAGTACCTTAGGTCAGTAATGCATACTCTGGACTTTCTTATCTTATTAATGAATCAATTAAAAGTGATGAATTCTAAGTTCCTTTTAAGTTTTGCCATGTCATTACTATTAAGGGAAGCTTAGAAAACAAAAAGGTTGATGATATTTCAAAATTAATAGTAAAGTTAATAACAAACATCTGTATTTCTTCAATTAATATGTATAACACAGCTGAAAGCACCGGGCTGTGGGCATTTACATACACACATATTAAGCAAATTTAAATCCATTTATGAAATTGAAAAATATTGGGAGAAGGTATGTATAGTATTGATAATAAAAAAGTTATCAAATAAAAGGCTTTGTGTGTCCATAAAGTCAAAGATACCATCACAGGTTATTTATTTTACAAAAATTAATAGGAAAATTAATTTTTCAAATATATCAACACTGGCAAATATTTCTTCCTGAATAGTTTTGAGTAAAGATTTGTAGCAGGTGTTATGTATGAAGGCACAGAATATAGGAATACCATCAGTGGGTGTCTAATTCCAGCCAAAATCTTTTCCTTCACTGTTATTGAAAGATGAGAGGATTTGATTCTGCTTCAGAGTAGTTGTTGGGACTAGTAGCTAATCCTGAGAAGATCAAATGAAAATGCTAATTTTAAACAGTTTAAAAATTCTATTATATCATCAGAGAAATTTTACAGAATAATATGCCGCTACACTTTCTGCTTTTTAAAAACTGGGCATAAATATACTTTTCTCATGCGTTTAGGATGGTGTAAAATAAAGCAGCCAGATTTCTTACAATTGCATGCAAAAATTTAAGAGGTTCTATAATTCTGGGGATAAGATCAGGACTCCCCCTACTGGCCTGCTTCATTTGCATCAAAATCATGGTTTAAATCACTCATGAAAAATTAAAAATTTAGTAGAATGCTAAATTAAGATCATCCAATTCAGCCACCCATGTTATGTATTAGAAAATTGAAGCCCAAGATACTAACAGATTAATCCTTGTATTCCTCCCCTGTAGCCTCAAACACCTAAACTACATTGGGCCAACAAAGCAAAAGTTTACCAAATTACCACGGTAACTACCAAGAATATTAAGAGAACAAAGTCTGTTAACTGTAGATATGTGTGCTAATTGAACATATTCAAAATGATATCATTTAGGTACTCCATAGAATTAAAATTACAAGATACCTTGAGGAATAATCCTATTCTCTTACATAGAAAATAAATTCTTTTCCCAAATACATGCAATACCAGGAAGAAATTATACTTGGCCTTGCAGAGTCACAAATCCTGAGTGAACAACTAATCAATGGATTTAGTCACCTTGAACTCACCTTAATTTTATTTAACTAGTATGGATCTTTGCCTAATACTCATATGAGTCTAAAATCCTTTCTATTGTTTTTAAATTCTACTAGCTGAATTTTGTTCTCATTGGAATACTCCCATATGGGCACTTTTCTGTGAAAAGTGTTAAGTTCCTTCTTTGCTTTTTACTTCATAAGCTAATAACGACAAATCACTCAACCATTTCTCTTAGAGCCTATTTCACAATCCTTTAATATTTTTGTTGATTTCTTTGGAATTTTTGAGTATGTTTATTTCCCTTTCCAAATTGAGTAGTGACACTATTCTTCCCTCCTTACAACTTCTCTTCATCATTCTTATGTAATTCATCTGTGATTCTTTGCCTACATCCTATTCTCTGATGTGACAACCTTCTAATACCACTGAATCACATTAAACTTATGAACACTGTCACTGAGCTTCAGGGCAACTGTCATCCAAGCATTGTGAAAGCAAATAATAATGATAATAAACTTGTATTACATGGAATATAAATTTGAGAAAACAAAAGAATCTAATAATTCTGCCTCTAAGTAGCAGATACTGCTGAAATGTATATATATTTAATATTTATATTTTGTAATTTAAATCACTTGTAAGAAAATTTAAAGGTATAAAACATGTTGATATGGTCAGTATTCCCGATAATTTATCCAAATTTCATCATATATTTATTTATACTTGAAAAATGTTTTAAAAATAATATGAAAATTAATAGAATACTATCTTTATTCTCAAAAAGGATATAGTTGAGAAATATGTTTGAGAAGACAAATATGTAAGCAGCTAACTATAATACAAAAATGGTAATTCACTTAAAAATTATTTAAATTGTTGTGAATAACATAAATTTTGTAAAGATTACTCTTCAAAAAATTAGGGACAATTTCAAACATATACAAAAGTAGAGAATATAACATGATTAAGCTCCATGTACCCATAACCCAGGTTGGAAAGTTATATCCCCAAGGCCAAACTGTTTTTTTTTTCCCCAGCTTTGTTGAACTATAATTGACATATAACATTGTATTAAAGTGTACAACATGATGATTTGATATATGTATATATTGTGAAATGTAAGTTTAGTTAATATCCATTACATCACATGGTTACAAATTTTTTTCTTACAAAGAGAACTTTTAAGATCTACTCTCTTAGCAACTTTCAAATATACAAACTGTATTGCTAATTATAGTCACCATGCTGTACATTACATCCCCAGAACTTATTTACGTTATAAATAGAAGTTTGCACATTTTGACCAACATCACTCATATTGCCCTTCCCCACCCCTTGCCTCTGGCAACCACTAACCTGTTTCCTATAAGTTTTATTTTTCTAGATTCCATACATAAGTGAGATCATACAATATTTGTCTTTGTCTAGCTGACTTATTTCACTTAGCATAATGCACTCAAGGCCCATCCATGTTGTTGTACATAGAAGAATTTCCTCATTTTTATGGCTGAATAGTATTTCATTGTGTGTGTGTGTGTGCACATTTCCTTTATTCATTCATATGTTGATAGACACAAGTTGTTTCCCTGTCTTGGCTACTGTAAATAATGGTACAATGAACATGGGACTGTAGATATCTCTTCGAGATAATGATTTCACTTCCTTTGGGTATATAACCAGGAGTGGAACTGCTAGATCATATGGTAGTTCTCTTTTTAATTTTTTGAGGAATTTCCATGCTGTTTTCCATAGTGGCTACACCAAGAGTATACCAGAGTTCCCTTTTCTCCACATCCTTGCCAACATTTTTCATTTGTTGTCTTTTGACAATAGCCATTCTGACAAGTGTGAGGTGATATCTCATTGTGGTTTTGATTTGAATTTGCCTGATGATCACTGATATTGAGTACATTTTCATGTACCTGTTGGCCGCTTGCATGTCTTCAATGGAAATATATCTATTTAGATCCTCTGCCCATATTTTAATCAGATTGGGTTTTTTTCTATTGAGTTGTATGAATTATTTATATATTTTGGATATTAATTCCTTATTAGATATATAATTTGCAAATATTTTTTCCCATTCTGTAGGTTGACTTTTCATTTTCTTGATGGTTTCCTTTGCTGTGCAGAAGCTTTTAAGTTCATGCAGCCTCACTTGTTTATCTTTCCTTTTGTTGCCTTTGCTCTTGGTGTCCAATCCAAAAACAATCATTGCCAAGACCAATGTCAAGGAGCCAAGCTGTTTTATTTATACTTGTAATTGCTTTTCCCCTTCCATAAATTATTTTGATACATATCCCAGAAATAAAGATAATTCATTATTAATCTTAGAATAACTTTATATCAGCTGACTTCAAGATAAAGCCAAACCCCTTAAAGCTGTACAAATATACATGTTAGTGTGTATATATATATATATTTATATAAAGGAAAAGGATGATTTTAATGGGAGAATTGGAGTAGAATTAATGGGAAAAGGTCAAACATTGTAGGTTGGGCTCATAGAATGAGAAGGTTCAATAGGGATGGAACTTATAGAAGAGACTTCTTGTCAGAGAAGCAGCGTAAAATCACTGAGAAATGAATCTATATAATATGTTTAGGAAAGGACTAATAGCCTAGAGAGAGAGTGGGAAATGCATGTAGAAAAGTAGGACAAATGCATTTGTATAGATGGCTTTGGATGCTATGATTGGAGTTTGAATTTCCTTTTATATGAAAAAATATCATGTTTTTAGAAAGTTCATACATGCATTTAATAAGTGATCTATAATGATCTTTCACAATATGCATTTTTAAGCTTTAGTAACACTTCATTGATTCTACAGTTGTCTACAGGATAAAGTCAAACACCTAAGTATAACTTGACAAGAATTTTTATACCCTAGCTTTTGAAGAAAAGGCTGGAAGGTGAGTCAAAAGATTATGTTACAGTCATGTTCAAATACTGGCCTCTCTAGTTTGTTATACTATTCTATGTTTGAAAACACTTTTCTTATGGCCAGGGATGTCTTTTCCCTCTTGTCAACAATCCACTGACATGTTTTTCAGAGATAAACTTCTTTCTTTCTGAAGGCACTCAAAACAGATTCAAGATAAATGTAGATAGCAAGAATTCATCAGAGAATTTAGATCCCAAAATTTAATTTTACTCTTTTAAAAACCCTAGTCTTAGCTCCATTATTACTAGCACACAGATTCTTTGGGACTGCTACACATCGATTGACTAAAATAAGAGTGAAATTATTTTCTACCTGAATCATTATTCTCATGTAAATCATAGTAATGAATGGAGATTAACTATAATAAATATACTAATACTGGCCCCAAGAATGAAAATGATTAATATTTTTCTTTTGTTTTCCTCATTTGCCACCATTGAGCATATTAAGTTCTATTTATGAATAATTTTTGTGGGACATTTTCCATTAAATTATACTTCATTGAATGTGTCTGTCCCAGAGGACTAATTTTTTGGACAGCCAAACCACCCACCATTCCTTGGTGATTCTCTATAGGTGATTCCCTAAGATTCTCCATCAATTCCATCAATCTGTGTCCATTTCCCCATCAAATATTACCCTCATTTAAGAACACCTCAGATAAATAAAGATTAAAGGAGAAACAAAGTAGGACTAGATGCTATCTAGATAAGATGTACACTGACAGAAAGTTTTAAAACACTGAGTTAAATATCAATCAATTATTACAATATGTAATCAGTTCTTCACAATACAGTTTCAAAGGCTAAGGGTACTGACAGTGTGTGGTGAGGTCACCAATTTCTTTGCCAGGGTTATTCCTCTTCAGCCTTATAATTGCAGATAAAAGACTTTAAAATGTTCAAAAATTGGATTTTGTTTTAAATTTTAGCATTTAGTCAGATAAATATTATGAGGTATAAGGAAAGGTAACACATCAGGGTTTTTATATTAAAGAACCTCTCTATCCACTTTCTACAAGGAAACTTACTATAAAGGAAACTGCTAATATAAAGAAGGCATACATCTAGGTAGACATACACATTGTAATACCACTTAATGTTGCTAAATGTGAAACTTTTGGGGTTAAAGGCCAATACTGTGTCTAGTAATCCAAGTTTATCCAAGATGAGATCTAGCATATCTATTCTGTTCTTGTAAACAGAAATCTCCTGTTTTGGGACCTGAGACATTTCCCCTGAGATTGACCTTATATTTAAGCACTACCAGATACTTCCAGGCAGTAACAAATCAGCAGGTGGTGACAAGGACTAAGACCCATGGTGTTTCCATTTCACTGGTGGAAACTAACAATAAATATGTAAATGGATATAACAAATAAGTTAGACTGTAATTATCATGAAAAAATAAAAGGGGACTGTGATAGAGCTCATACAGTGACCACTTTAGATATGGTGGCCAGGCAAGCCTACTCTATGGAGATTTAGTTTGGGTTGAGACTTGAATTATGAAAACAGAGTCATGCAATGGTCAGGAAAATAGAGTATCTCAGACATAGGAAATAGCAAGTGCAAAGGTTCTGCATGTGAAGATTTCTGTTTGCTTAAGAAACATAAAGGAGGCCAGGTGTAAGGAACATAGAGAGCAAAGGGGTGTGTAGTATAAAATAAGGTTACAAAGATAAGTAGGAAGTAGATTATGGAATGTCTTTTTAAACCATGATAAAGTGTTCAGATTTGTTTTAATTTCTATAAGTGAGGTTCAAAATCTTGGAGAAATCATAATTGTGTTTTAAGTTATAATAGGTAAATTTATATGTAAGACTTTGTAAATCAATATCTGGGCTTGGACAGAATATAAATGAAGAAATCTCTAACTTATAAATAACCAAAATATTATTTAGAAGATAAAGTAAATGTGGCAAAATTATAATAGGGATTCATTTTATGACCTTCATAGTTGGCTCAAAATTTTCATAAAAAAAATTAAAAATGTGCAAAAATTACGTAGTATACCAGAACACATGTTGAATGAGATAATAATAACAAAGAAAACACAGATAATGTGCTGTTGTTTCTAAACAGGGATGTGTGTTGGAGATATGATAATGCAGATGATTTATTTTATAATAATTATTATTATCTGGTTAGTAAGCTTTCATCCAATTTAGGGAAGCACTAACAAGACTAATTCTTCCCTGGAAGTGAATTGTTAATCTGATTTAAAGGAGTCAAACATTAATCTTGAATATTTTAGCTTCAGCCTTAGAAAGTGCTCATATCAACATATTTGGAAAGCTATTTTTGAAAGCTTAGCTTCAAGGGGATAACCTAATTTCACTAAATAAGGTTTTGTTGTATATTTAAATACTGTGGAGAAAAGAGAACCTCTTTGCTTTAACACCAATGATTTACATAACTCTGGTTCTTCCTAGTATCATTGTGTAAGCATAATTTTTCATGGCTAACACATCATCCCAAGATACAGTAGATATTAAGATATAGTACATTATGTTTAGGAGAGTTTATTAAAAGCTTCTAGCTTTATTTCTATATTATAAAGCTTGTAAATCAGCAAACAAATTTTGTCAGAGGTGTAGACACACATATTAGACACTCAAATGTTTAGTTTTCTCAAGAAATCATTTTGGAGACAAGGAAGACATTTTTTAAATTAAGTTTTATTAATTACAATGTTGTGATAGTTTCTGCTGTACAGCAGTGTGAATCAGCTCTATATATACATACATCTGTCTTTTTTGGATTTCCTTCCCATTTAGGTCACCACAGAGCCCTGAGTACAGTTCCCTGTGCTATATAGTAGGTTCTCATTAGTTATCTATTTTATACATAGTAGTGTATATATGTCAATGCCAGTCTCCCAGTTCACCCCACCACTCCCCCTTCCCCCCTTGGTATCTATAACTTTGTTCTCTACGTCTGTGTCTCTATTTCTGCTTTGCAAATAAGTTCATCTGTATCATTTTTCTAGATTCCACATATAAGCGATATTATATGATATTTGTTTTTCTCTTTCTGACTTCATTCTTTATAACAGACTCTAGGTCCATCCACGTCTCTGCAAATGGCAATATTTCGTTCCTTTTTATGGTTTAATAATATTCGATTGTACATATGTACCACATCTTCTTTATCCATCCCTCTGTTGATGGACATTTAGATTGCCCTAACACCATACACAAAAATAAACTCAAAATGGATTAAAGACCTAAATGTAAGGCCAGACACTATAAAACTCTTAGAGGAAAACATAGAACACTCTTTGACATAAATCGAAGCAAGACCTTTTTTGACCCACCTCCTAGAGTAATGAAAATAAAAACAAAAATAAATTAATGGGACCTAATGAAACTTAAAAGCTTTTGCACAGCAAAGGAAACCATAAACAAGACAAAAAGACAACCCTCAGAATGGGAGAAAATATTTACAAATGAAGCAACTGACGAAGGATTAATCTCCAAAATATACAACCAGCTCATGCAGCTCAATATCAAAAAAAACACACAGCCCAATCCAAAAATAGGCAGAAGACCTAAATAGACATTTCTCCAAAGAAGATATACAGATGGTCAATAAATACATGAAAGGATGCTCAACATCACTAATCATCAGAGAAATGCAAATCAAAACTACAAAACTACAAAACTACACCTCACACAGGTCAGAATGGCCATCATCAAAAAATCTACAAACAACAAATGCTGGAGAGGGTGTGGAGAAAAGGGAACCCTGTTGCACACTGTTGGTGGGAATGTAAATTGATACAGCCACTATGGAGAACAGTATGGAGGTTCCTTAAAAAACTAAAAATAGAATTACCATATGACCCAGCAATCCCACTACTGGGCATATACCCAGAGAAAACTGTAATTCAAAAGGATGCAAGGAATACATGTAAATATGCATAGAAATCATTGACTCTTCAATTTTGATCTGAGCCAAAAAGGAAAAAAAAAAACCTTGTATTTTAAATTAATAAGCGGGGAGGAGACAGAGGATCACTGCTTATTATTACTATTATACATTATAGACCAAAAACAGTTTATAAAACAGTAGTTTAATCTAACTATAGATCTTAGTAAGGTATTTGGTTTTGTTTTTCCCGTAATATTTTAGGGTATTTTTCTTTAGAAATAGGAAAACTTAGGGGGGTGGCTTGAGGTACTTTATAGGGACAAAATTTAGAAATTTTATATTTTATATTATATTTTAGCAAGCAATGTCTCACCTTCAGACTTATTCTGTCTCATAAAGAATATATCTGAATATAATTTGTCTGAGAGCTCTTTGGTGAGGTCTGAAAAGTAAGCCAAAGCTGCACAATTCTGTCACCTACAAAAACATAAGCAAATGATACTAAACAAAATAATAGGAGTAGGACAACTGGTTTATTAATGACAACAGTCAGGACACCATTGCCTGAGATACTGATATATTTTGTTATCAAATCCTAGAGTATACTTCCTTCTGTCCTTCTGTTTTATTAAGAAATTATGGATGCGATCTTAGGAATAGCTGGTATGGTAAATACACAAATTGTACAGCATGTGCAAAAGTATTCTTGGCTTAACATTAAAAAACTATTGGTTAAACTGGAAACTTTATAAGTTCTAAAGAAAATATGTATAGTGTGGTGTTTTTGAATCATTTAAGAGTCGTTTATTATAACAAAAATAAAAATGGTGTGTATTAACATTACAGATTAGGTAGACTGATGGAATTTTGATTTTGACACATTGAAACTGAGTGCCATACAAGAAAAACACTCTCATTGTCTTATTGAAAAACTTCACCTATAGAGAGTGGGGCAGGTATGCAGCAGTGCAAAGACACATATATTGCACATAGAAAACCAAAGTTAAAGTGTGACTTTTGTTTACTGGCAGAAAACATTATTTCTTGCACAAAATCACCCTAATGAAAACAAATCTACCAGTGATGGTTTATGAATATTGAATGAAAAAATCTGCATGAAAGTTTTCTTTTAATTTCAAAATACAAGACAATTTCTGTGATGCTGAATTTCAACATACTAGTTTTAGTTATGTGAGTTTCTTACAAAACATTCTTACTGGAGTTACTTGGAATTAGGTAAAATTGGAACAATAGAACGTTCTATCTCTAAAGGATTATGTGTTTCTTATTTTGACTGATTTGCAAATTTGCTTCATTGTAACTACAATGAATTTAATTTTACACCTGAGTTATGAAAATATATTATTTTAATATAGCTACTTTATGAATTAGGTTTAAAGTAACTTTCTCAAAAGCTAAAGATCTAGAGTCTAACACTCTTGAATTCTTAATAGCAGCTTAGTTTTCAACTCTTATGGCTGACTCTTTTCTTCCATGTTAAAACAAGTTATCTAAAATTTCCTTCTGCTTATATTCGCTATAACTACTGTGAAAAGTCATAAACCCTTGTTTACTCCCTTAAGGAAAGCTCATCAGGTCTTTGCCTTAGGCATTGTTGTAGTTCAATATTTCACATAAATCTATTCTATAGAACACTGGTTTCATGAGAGATATTGATAGGTGTTCCATGAAAAAAAGGATTCCAAGGATAGTTTGAGAAATCTGGTATCCTATAAATTCTCACTTTAAGATGCACATAGCAGAGTAACCAATTAAAGGTTTTAAGAAATCTTTGGTAAGAAAACCTATTTACTTTTTTTGAAGTTTCTCAATAATATTTGACCTTAGAAGCTTTTTCCATATAACATGTAATGGCATATTTCTAGGCTCATGCATTGTTTTTCAGAATACAGTTGTAGCACAGAACAGGAAACACAGCCACAGACAAAGCTCTGCATTATATTTTTTCATTTCCCAAATTTCCCAGACCCAACAATTTTAAAAGACCTTGTATGTGTGTTAGAAAACTTAGAACAGTAAGGAAAAATTATTCAAACTTTTAAATTATTGTAGCAAGAAAACTTCAAATATAACTAATATTGTTGAAATATTCCATTTCCTTCCTTTATGCATCCATCATGAAAACTGCATCTGTGGAAGTCCTGTCAGAAGGCTAGAACTTGTTGGACTTGACGTACATGTTTTGGTGGAATATGTTTACCCTGCTAGAATTACATTTCCACATTCAGAAATATTTGTTTCTTAAGTATTCCCATTGAAGGCAATAACTAGTAGAATATAAATGTAAAGGTAAGATAGTATGGTGATAACACTTTCCTCAACTATACACAGATTGATATTATGTACATTCCTATTCATGTCCTCATACTTTACCCATTGCCTGTAATAGCTCTTTTTAAGGCTGAGTCTAATAAGAATAGGCAAGCCAAATTGTACAGAACAAGTCTTCTAAAATACATATGGATGTTGTAACAAATAGTGCTGGGACAACTGAATGTCCACATGCGGAAAAAAAAGAGAGAAAAGGAACCTAGACACAGACTTTACACCTTTCACAAAAATTAATTAATTTTACTAAGATAGTGGAATAGGAGGTTCTATCCCTTGCCCCCCCTCCCCCAACCAGCCCAAAGAAATACCTTTTTACCAACCATTTACAGATGAAGATAACTTTAGGAGAGCTTGGATTCCAGGTTAAAGGTTAAAGCTAGAGGAGCAGGGAAATGAGAAAAGACACCGTGAAAAGGGAAAGAAGAACAGTTTTGCTTTTCCCACATCACCCTTTCCTTAGGTGACATAGTGAAACACTGAGAAAGAACCCCTCAGCCTGCAAGTTAAAGAGAGAGTGAAGGGAGCTTTCATCTTCCCCAGCTTTTGGGGGAACTGCGTGAGAAATTTACCTCTGTTGCATCTCATCCAAAACACTGAAGGAATCAGATGGCTAGATCATCTGGGTGCAGCTAAGAAAAAAGAAAAGGGAAGGAGACTTAAAAAGAAGGAAATTCTGCCTTTTGCAACAACATGGATGAACCTAGAGGACATTATACTTAGTGAAATAAACAAGACATAGAAAGACAAATACTGTTATTATCTCACTTATATAAGGAAACTAAAATAGTCAAACTCATAGAGGCAGAGAGTAGAAGAGTGGTTGCCAGGAGCTGGGGGAGAGGGGAAGTGGGGTGGGAAAAAGGGAGGTACTGGTTAATGGTTACAAAGTTTCAGCTATACAAGATGAATAAACCCTAGAGATCCACTGTACAGAATGAGCCTATGGTTATTAATACAGTATTTATATACTTAAAATTTTGTTAAGATGGTAGATCTTATGCCAAGTGTTCTTACACACACACACACACACACATACACACACACACACCCATGCACACATAATAATAAAAGATAAAGAGAGCGAGATAAAGCTTTTGAAGGTGATTGAAATGTTTAGATTGTGGTGATAGTTTTATAGATATGCACTTATCTCCAAACTCATCAGTTTGTAAACATTAAATATGTACATTTTGTAGCATGTCAATCATACCTTACTAAAGTGATTTTTAAAAATTAGCTCAAAATGGATTATAGATCTCAGTAGACATAAAATAAAACACTATAAAACTTCTAGAAGAACACATAGGAGAAAATCTATGTAAACTTGGGTTTGTGGGTGAGTTTTTTGACACAACCCCAAAAGCATGATCCATGAAAGCAAAGTATTGACAGTTTGGATATTATTAAATTAAAACTTCTGCTCTGTGTAGTAGCTGAATAAAGTCCATCCAAAGATATCATGTCCTAATCCTTGGACCCTGTAAATGTTACATTTTTTTTTTTTTTAAATGGGTCATTGTAGATCAGATTAAGTTAAGAATCTTGACATGGGGAGATCATGCTGTATTATCCAGATGGTCCCTAAATCCAATCATTGTAAGTAAGAGGCAGAGAGAGATTAGACACAGAAGAAGGTGAAGTGAATGAAGGTGAAGGCAGAGACTGGAGTGGCCCAGTCATAAAGGAATGCTGGCACCCACCAGAAAGTGGAAGCTAGAAGAGCTTTACCCTCCAGAGATTCCAGAGGGAATACGGTCTTGCTGATTCCTGTATCCCAGTAAAATTTACAGACTTCCACTCTCCAGAAATAGGAGAGAATAAATTTCTGATGTTTTAAGCCATCAGTTTTGTGGTAATTTTTACAGCAACTGCCAGAAACTAATACACTCTGTGAAAGACACGGTTAAACCAATAAAAAGGCAAGCAATGGACCAGGAGAAAATATCTGCAAAATACATATTTGTTAGAGGACTGGTATCCAAAATCCTCAAAGATACACGTGAACAATTAATTAGCAACAAAAGAAGATTCTGATATGTTATTACATCTAAAAATGATTTTGTGTAATTTGACTGTAAAGCAGGAATTGTGACCCAGATCATATTGAGTCACAATTGTTAATTAATGTTGTAAGACTCAATGTGAATTAATGGTAAAGCAATCAGACTCAAAATCTAGACATATTTGGGTTCAAATTCTTGACATACCACCTACTCCTTTTACAAATTGCAAAACTTTCCTGAACTGCAGTTTTACAATTGGTAAGCAGAGAATGTAACAGCATCTATAACAGAAGACTGTTTTAAGCAATATATAAGATCAAGTACATAAGAGTTTGAGCACAGAACTGGCACATACTGAATTATCAATACTAGTATTATTATATCTAAAAATGACAGATATTAGTTGATAATGATGTTATAATTTTCATATATATATTTAAAAGTCAATCACAATTCAGAAAACATTTATACACATAAATTCCATTACAATTCCATTTAATGGGATAACTGACAGAATAGTCTGTTGTGACTGGAAAAAAATTCTTGACTATTCTATGAATTTTATTTTGTGGTAGCATGAGCTGCTGGGGCAATAATAATAAGAGCAGTAGTAACAGTAACAAAATCTTTCTGTTAGGCTCTTAAAGGTGTTCACTGAAGAGGACTTCAGTGGCAAGAGGAGTTTATATGTGAATATTTTAGAAACTTCAATTACATTTATTCTTATACTGTACTACTGGAATAAGATAAAAGTTTAATTAGTTTCCCTGCATGAAGATCAATTGAACAAAATTACTATCTCATGAATCAAAAATGTCATTTCTGTGTGGAGGGGTTATGCATTAGAGCTGCAAAACAGTTCAGATTCCAATTACATGGGCCCTTATGTTGGGAAGTTAGAATCAGAGAGCATAATGATATGGATATTCACCACTGCACCTGCACTTTTTGTATACTTATTTTTGGCAGTCATAAGCACATAAGAATCACTCTGCAGGTGCAATTGAAGTATACCTGCCCCAAAGTACTACAGATGTCTTGGCTAGTGGAACCTCTGGAAGCTGGCATTCCTCAAATGGGATGGGATGTATTTAAGGCAATCCAGTATCTGTGTCCTATAGAACCCTGGTAAATGAGTCCAAGGTTCAAGTCATATATAAACCATCATGAAAAAGATCCACCTAAAGTCCTTTCATACTGACACAATTATATACAAAAAATAATGAATATGTGGTAGGGTGCTGGAGACACTACCTTAATTAAAAGTTCTATTTTCTAGCCAAGCACTTTGGAAATTATGGCAGTGAATTCCTTGAAATGAGAAGAAATTCTCCCTTTCTTCCATTTGTAAGGCTGTGAAAAACTAGAAAGTATACGTGGCTCAGGTAAAACTCATTTTCTACAGTAACTAATTTATGTTTCAGGAATCACTACCCCCATCCTTTGTTGTTGTTATTGTTAACGACCATTCTTTTCTGGAAGTGTGATGGGGTAGAAGATTGCCTAGGATACCATGATTAGTGACTGTAGGGGATTTTATTTCTTCCCATTACCAATGATGGCCTGCAACTTTGGCTATTGGTTTTATGAAGTTCTTTGGTTTTTAACTATTCTGTTGTTTTTTTATTGCTTATTTTTGCATTCATTCATAAAACAAGTTTTCACCTTAATTTTTTTTCAAATACATACACCACACAAAATAAATATTATCCATTATTTTTAATTTTAGAAGATAGAAAATAAGCAATAGTCCCTGTCTTTCACTTTCATCACAAACTTTACCTTTAATATCCAGCCATCACCTACAATTAGAACTAGTGTTTCCTCATTTCATATTTCTTCTTGCATATGGATAAATACATCTGTATTATAAAATCTTTTCCTTTTTATCATTTTTATTGTTAACGTTATTTTTCTATAAATATGAAATTGTGCTTTGCAAATTTTTCTACAAATAGATTTTTTTCCCTTTAACAATTTCTGGATCAGACATATGAGTATTTCATCATTTTAAAATGATGTATTGTTTTCTACTATATGATTACATTATAATTTGTTTGACTATCTTTCTCCATGAAGTCACACATAAATTGTTTTAAAATTATTTATATTATAAATAATGCTGCAAAATATAGCTGTATACAATTAAGTGCTGTAATCATGATAGTTCTATCCTCAGATAGATTCCTAGATGTGGAACTGCACAGAGAAAATGAACTTCTGATCATTTTCATTACTCTCTCACTCTCAAATACTTATTGATTACATCCCAACACACTGCATGATAGTGTATATTGTCATAGCTTCAACGGCACTATATGTTTAGACTATATATTTTTTTTCTTTTTTGGCTGCGTCAGGTCTTTGTTGTGGTGCATGGGCTCCAGAGCACGTGGGCTCTGTAGTTGTGGCACGCAGGATCTCTAGCTGTGGCGCTCAGGCTCAGTAGTTGCCGTGAATGGTCTTAGTTGTCCTGCGGCATGTGGGATCTTAGTTCCCCGACGAGGGATTAAACCTGCGTCCCCTGCATTGGAAGGTGGATTCTTAACCACTGGACCACCAGGGAAGTCCCTAGACTATATATTCTTATGTTTTCCTACCTGATATTAAAAATTATATCTCATTTTATTTTGCATTTTATTAATAATTAATAAAACCATCCATCTCTTCAACTGTTTATTTTTAATTTATATTTTTTATAAAATTTTAAGATTTTTATACTTTTTTGCTGTTTTTATTTCTCACTGGTTTATACAGTTTAATTTTATATCAGGGATTCCTGCATTTGAAATATATATTACAAATATTTTCTTTCCATTGTTTTCTTTCATTTCTGTCATACACTGCTATAAAAAAGTTGAAATTTTTGCATGGTGAAACTTTTTATCATGTCATTTAGATTTTCTGAATAAAGAAAAAGATAAAGCTCTAAGTATTAAATAGGTAAATTTACAGTATTTTTGATACTTGTTTTGTACACATGGAATTTTCTCTTTAACAAAACTCCAACTTTTCAGTATACACCAGGTACATGATTTAAGAATAAAAAATAGAGGTTTATATCTAATAACAGAACATAAGATAAAACTTAATACTTAGGAAAAACAACAACCTCTACAAAGGTTTTATCAAGTGACAAAACAAAAGCAAACAAGTAAAAAAAAAAAAAAAAAGACCAACATGATGTGGATTATCTCTTTTCTTTGACTAATGGGCACAATATATTCTGATATTCCACACCTAAATACATTAGAGTGCCAAGACTAAATCTTCTGCTTCTGTTTTCTCACTTGATCTTTACTAAATCCTCATTTAATCTTCACAGTGATTATATGAGGTGGTTATATTAATAATCGTAATTCACAGTTGGGAAATCATAATTAGAAAGACCTTTTGCATGGTAACAGAGGTGGTGAGTGATATGACAAGCTTTAGACTCAAGGCAACCTGAAACTGACTAAATCTCCTAAATGAGGATGGTCCACCCACATCCAAATAGTAATGATGAAACATCTCACGTACGTTTTCCAATAGTTTTAAACTTATTTTTGCATTTACATACATAAGTTAATTATGTATTTAAATATGCATTTAATCATACAGATTACTAATTCTTTTAAATATGTGGTTCAAATATGCAAAACAAACTGTTAGGCTGTAAAATAACACCTTAGAAGTACTACTTTACAAATTAATAGAAATCATAACAAAGGAAGGGATAAGCTAGGAGCCTGGGATTAACATACACACACTACTATAGGTAAACTAGATAACCAACAAGGACCTACTGTAAAGCACAGGGAACTCTACTCAATATTCTATAATAACCTATATGGGAAAAGAATCTGAAGAAGAATGACTATATGTATATGTATAACTGAATCACTTTTCCGTACACCTGAAACTAACACAATATTGTAAATCAACTATACTCCAATAAAATTTTTTCAAAAAGCAAACAAATTAGAAAAAAAAATTAAACACAAGATAAATTATCTGTAAGGAATATGGTGGAAATAAGTCAATATTCTGCCTGGTTTGGGGAGTGTTTTCAAGGAAAAGTGGATTCAACAGCTCTATCTCCTTAAGGTTAGAATTCAAAGTTAACACCACCAAAACTTCAGGCTTCCTGGCCTGCAGAAGCAAATACTGCATTTTAAATTTGTGGCAGACAGGTGTAGACTAACTAACTCCCAAGAGGAAGATGTGGAGGGATAAGCTGTTGTGCCTTGTTCACTTTCTCCTTCTAAATACATCAGTCAGGTTAAGTCACTTCTCTTTGAAAGCACAGTGCGGGGCACTGAGAGAGGGCTGGTATGGTAGGTACACTAATGGAACAAACAGATGCCACATGGAGCAAAATCTCAAAAGGTGCCCTCCCACAACACTTGGAAAAGGGAAAAGGGTGAAAATATTGAGTGAAGAGAGATAGCTGCTTTGCCTACCTATACAATTCGCCATGGGCTACAATTTCTCATTAAAATAGTAAGTGGTAATATTTCACACTGTCATTGCTCCTTACCCCCATAGCACTAGGGATACTGACTTTCTAAATGCAGGGGAAATGTTCTCAACTTCTACACAGACAATATTTATTACTAAAAAGTATACTTAAAAGTATCATTTGAAGAGGACATATAATATACTTACTTCTGATCATGGAGGTTACCGAAGGGGAAATATTTTCAATTTTCCTCTTTGCCTCTTTTCTGTGGCCCGTTATAACTCAATAACTACTTCTATTGCTACTATTATCAAATCATATTTGCCCCTCTGGTCTATAAGGATGTCAAATTGAGTTGTGTTTTATTTATCTTTGTATGTCCCAAACCTAGCAGGGTTCCTATCCCATGGTTTTTGTTCAAGAATTTTTTCTGAATCAAAATATTTGACCAACTGGAATTCTATGTTCAATTCTAGTTTACCATCAAATACATCCTTTTTAATTTTTAGCTATAAATTTTGTTTTCCTGGATGCTTTAGCAAGATAGAGAATTTTCTGGATATTTATGTGTATATGGGTTGTGGCCAGTCAGAACTTACAAATATATGTATTAAAATATATTTCAATTCCCCTTTGAGATCAGTCTTATCTTTAATATACATATGTATGTCAAATTAGAGATAACACTGAGCATAGCTTACATTGGTCAATGAAGCATTATGATTAGCTTGTATTAGAACTGTATTTCCTATTTCTAATAAATCAGTGACACTGTTTCCTGCCCATATGATTTATATTATAAATTGTGCTTCAGAGTTTATAAATGAATACATTACCTATAGATGTTATAAATGCTCAGTTGCTTAAAATTACAATTTCACACATACAATTTTAAATAACCACTATGCTAAAACTACATTAGTTTTGAATTATTTTTTAAAGCCACATGATAGAAGAGAAGTAGATTGTCTTACCTAATTTTTAGGACAATTTATTGAAAACATGGGATTTCAATGAAGTGGGTTTTATATAGCAAATTATTTTTATTTCTACCATAAGAACTGAATTATTCAAATATAATAAAGTATTTAGTAAACATTTTAGGAAAATACACTTGTGAAAATATTTAGGGATATTTATATATCATAAGGTCTTCTTCCTTTGACATAAATGATTCCACTACTTTACTGCCTAGTTACAAAATGCCATGGGTTCAAAATGTAGGTTTAAATCATGGTACAGTCATTTTGTTTACTAATATATGAGCACTGAATTTTAAATACATAACTGAAACATAGAGTAAAATCTTTAGTGAATAAAGAAGCAATTATATGCTCAGTAACTCTTGTGGGGAGGGGAATCAAATTAGAAAAGGACAGAATCACAATGAATTTGAAGTGAAATCAAAAGCCAGCTGATAGAGCTTTTCAGTTACTGCTATATATTCTTTAGTTAAGGCTGCCATCTAAAACAAAATATAGGAAATTTAGAAAATCCACAAATGCTCATTTTTAATTAAAATTATTCATCCACTACTTGTAAAAAAAAGTAGATGATTTTTAATGAAATAATATTGAAATATCCTTATCTTATTTTATAAGTTTTAGTTTCTGTGAGTCCATGAAGCATCACATTGCTGGTTATACAAGGAAATTTTATTTAGACTAAAGTCACTTATCAGTGCTTTGATATTTAGGCAATAAATGTTTACAAGGTAGTCAATTTAACATGTGTCCCAGTGATTACTGATGTATCACTTCAAGCACAAAATGCATACAGTATTCCACCGTGTGGTCATAACGAAAATAAATCAATGTGGGCAAGCACTGTACAAATTCCTTCAGATGCCCTAATTTATCTACAAATCATTATGAGATTAAAAACTATTATTATACCACCATTTTTATATATAAAAAATATAGAATTACAAAGGACGAGGAACAAGCTTAAAGTCATGTGGCTATAAGGCGCTAAAGTGAGATATAAATCCTGGTCTGTCTGAATCCATAGCTGGTACTTTAGGACTGACAGCAGACGGCCTCTGTAAATTTTTAGTTATTTCTGCCCCATCCCACCATCATCTTCACTATCCTAGAATCCCCAAAACACTTCTTGAGAAGCATTATCCATATTATAAAAATAAAACATTCAAAATATTCATCAAAGTTTTTAAAAACAATACCAACAAAGAATTGATCCCTAGGAGCAGATTTTAGGCAAACCTGAGGCAAACCTAGAAAAGTTGTCACAAAACCCTCTACTTACCCTTTGCATAGACATCTCCTTTGTACCTTTAGTTTGGACTTTGGAACTGAATTTCCCATAGAGAGAGTGGTGAGTATGACTAAGCTAGCTCATGCCATTTTGAAGGTACATCTTTTGTATTTCAGAATCCTAAGTCGCAATTCTCTTTCCATATGTAAGTAGGATGCATCCTTCCCCAATTTTTCCCAACTCAAGGTGCATCTAGTGAGCCCCAGTATAATGCAGAATACAGAATACGGGACTAAAGACTTTCAGTTCTTTTCAAGCGTATAACCTTTACAATTTAAGGCAAATCATTGCTTTCAATAACCACTATGAATCAGAAGCAGAGCCCATAGAGATAGCTCACTGCTTTCTTTCATTTGGATACTACCAATGGTTAGATGACCATCTGCTATGATCTCCTTCCTACCCTCTCTCTTGATGGCTGGTTCTGCCTGAACTGGGCTTTCACTGCCTCATACTCCCAGAGGAACCAGTCAATCTGATCTGGGCCCACATCCTCCCCCACTTACCCACTCTTCAAGAGATCTAGCAGGTTCTCAGGCACTCTATAGAAAAGTTATATTTAATTCGTGTTTTAGTAGACAAGCAACCCCCCCCACCCCCCACCACTTACTGTCTTACAACTTTGGAAATATTTTCAGAGAATCTTGAGTATTTTACAGATAAAGAGCTTGAAATCTGCTTGGGACCCAATGACTACCTCTGAGAGCTAAGGCACAAATTCATGACACGTGTTTCCCAGTTAAGCAAAGGTGATATTTAGTTAAGATGCTGAGAACTAAAAATGCAACACAACATTTGATTTACTTGGCCAATATCCTGTGCAAGAATCACAGCTGGCCAAAGTTATAAGCTTAGATCCTGTTAAAAATCATTGAAAAAAACTAGTTCTTGATATTTAATTCTGATTTCAGCTGACTGAATTCACAGATTAGTTTTTGACTATTGAGAGGAAACTTTGATCAAAACCACTATGTATTTGCTGAAATGTACTTCTTATATAATCTACTTTATCATATATACTTTTTCAGCTTTGTTGAGGTATAAGTGACAAATAAAAATTGTATATAAAGGCATACAATGTGATGTTCTGATATACCTATGCACTGTGAAATGTTTACCACAATCAAGCTAATTAACATATTCGTCACCTCACACCTCACATAGTTACCATTATTTTTCAGTGTGAGAACAATTAAGATCGACCCTCTTAGCAAACTTTAAGTATACAATACAGTGTCTCTTAACGTAATCAATTTTATTATCATATTTGTTAAGACAGTTTTTCTCTTATTTTGCTCTGTGGCAATAAATTGCCATTGCCAGTCACTGGAAAATTTGCTACATGCCTTCTAACAGTCTTATACACACACTCTCTTCTCCTTTTTCTCTTTTCAATCCTCTCTTTTTGTCCCCACCTATTCTGTTTGCAGTACTAGCTTTTGCATTTCCACTCGATTCTGCATAAGTAGTTTGTTATGTAATTTGTTTTAAATTTTAAAAATTTGCCTACACTTATTTTTAAACTAGAAAAGTAATTTCATTATTTTGTAATTAATAAGAAGTATCTCAACTACCACTTACAATTTACATAGGCATCACTATAATTCATGCTGTCTGTATAAACTATTCAAATATATGCATTAAAGTATTACATTGATACTTAAAAACATCATACAAACTGCCCATCCATTGACATTTACTAGACTCATGATGAGTTTATGTGTTGTACTAGTAAAAACTCAGGCATTTGATATTTGAACTCCAATAAGAAAATAAAAAGCAATCAATGTTATAAGTTAAAGTACATTCCTACCACTACAAAAAGTTGTGTTTGATGAAAAAATTATTTTACAGTCCTTTGGTTTTTAAACATAAATTGATTTGATCCAAATTAAATAAAATTAAAAATTCATTTCCTCTTTTACACTAGTCACATGTCAAGTGCTGAATAAAGACAAGTGGATACTGGCTTCCATATTGAACAGCCATGGTCTAAAGCATGTCCTGATTCTATGTCCAGTTCTACCACTTAATGTAATCAGGGGAATATTATTCAATTCTGTAAACTTCAGTTTCTGCACCTGGAAACAAGGGTGAAAAATATAACTACCTCACAGAATTTTTGTAGAAGCTAAGCAGTATTATGCAAAGTAAGTATTCATTACAGGATTTAAAATATGAATGACATTAGGCATTATTAAAGAAACTACATTTGCTGTTAAATAACTTCTGGTAATAGATAAATGACATAAGATACCCTAATAGTCACTTATGGCACTGACATAAATACAACACAGCTTTTTGTTTTCAGTATGCATTCATTGAGACATTTTTCCACGCATTTACACATATATGTACATATATATGGAAATATATATATTAATAAATATGAATATATATTCATTTCCAGGAGTTTCAAGCAGTTTAGTTGTTATATCTATTTGGTCTAGATTCATATTTGCCTGTGTTTTTTAAAAATGAGCTGTAGAGACTTTATAACTCACATTTTATTTCAAAAATTATTTTTATGGTATAGATCCCATATATTACTTCAAGGAACATATAGGTATTTTCTTTGTGGTTGCATTTTAGAATGCTCAGAGAAATAAACAATAGTATCATTTAGGTAACTGTAGAGTAGATGTTATTAACTTTTCCCTCGCAAGATATGATTTAGATTTAGAAGTATTATGCATTATAATGTGTACTATCAGTGGTTCTGTTATACATGTTTAATAGAGTCAAACTTAGTACTCTTTACACAAAAGATTTACGTTGACTTTCACTTTTTTGATATCTATTATATTCTTAGTGAGAATAAGTGTCATATGCAGTTTATTTGTTGATGAAAGCACTCATTTATTTCACTCATTCAATACATTTTTACTGAGTCCTTACTTTCTCTCAAGAAATCTTGGAGGGGAATTGAGAAAATGAGAATTGCTCTGATCTTTCTGACTTTTCCTTTAAAGTTAGAAGTCTTTTTTTTTGTATATGTATTTTTTTGAAATGTGAATTTATTTGTATATACCCACATACACTTTTAGGAATATAAATGGAATTGTGGAATGTGATTAAATATAATATTTTTTGTATGTTACATATGTATTTAAAACCACATAACATATAACTTGATATATTGATTAATTTTGAAATACTGCTTTTTTTCATCTAATCTCACATTTCATGAAATTTGTTAAGTTTTTGCTTGTGCAACTTTTAGAATAGTATTGACATATATTGAGATGGAGTGGACTTGAGAAGGCACATACCTAGGATTGGGGAGTAAAATAGGGACTATTAAGATTTTTCTGTGCTCTATTACATTGAAGATGCCCATTTACAGTGGTAAATAGCCCCACCACTCCCCCAAAAAGAGATTTTTAAAAAATACATCCATATTTAACAGGATCATTCTGTATCATTCATTAATTTATATATACACTTCATAACTTAGTTCCATTCTTATTCTATACTTCTTTTTCCAGAAAATAATTCTATGATTTGTCCTCTCTTTTATAAGCCTTCGGCATTCTTCCTTTAAACTTCAAGGAGGTTCCCCTAGATAAGAGTAAATAAATTCTTGCTGAAACAATGTCTTTCCTCTAACTCACTTAAACTTTTTTTTTTAACAGTTCTTCATTCAGACATTCAAATTCAGGAGTGTAAAACTAAGTTGACTGATTTTGAAAAGGGCCCTATTGAAATCATTTTATGCTCCAGGAATGAGAGCATTATGTAAATAGCAGAAGTCCAGGAGACATTTTATCTCTCTTTGACATGGTGTGTTCTGATTTTACTTGGCATTTCCTTTCATATATATCCAGTGGTGTTACATTAATTTAAATACATGTGCAAAGAACAACCTATGGATACTTATAACTTTGTATTCCTTTATTAAAGATAACAACAAACTAGAATCTTTTGCTAAAAAGAAAGCAGATAATATGAGAAAGCTAGGAGATAGGGGAAATAAGTTAGTAGAGAGCTTGAAAAAGCAAAGTAGGTCACTGAGACAAGCAGAAAATATGCAATATCTTTTTAAAAATGAAACAACTCTTTAAAAATATACTCCAGCCAGTGATTTTTTTTTAATAGAATAGCTTAATAATCAAAATCACAGAATACTATTCATAGAGAGAACCATTACCTGATTTGGAAAAAAAAATAAGATGTCCTCTCTAGTAAGTGTGAAAAACTGATAAGAAACCTTGTTTAAAGAGTGAATTCACTTTAACAGGACCCTTATAAGGTCATTGTGTAGAACTGGTGAGAAAAGCGAAAATATTTCTGGGAATCAAGTAGAAATCGTTTTGAATAAGCTCACTTTGGGTAAAATAATGCCAGATTTAAAACAAATCTAAAAATGTCTTGATGTAGAGGATGGACCTTAAAACAGGCACACAGTAAAAGAATGTGAGGTTAACAAATTTAAGGCAATTGAATAATTTAGTGTTTCAGTGTTGTATATAATTACTGTTCTTTATAGTCAAAGGGATATGAACAGCTCTACTGCAAATTGGCCTTGTTAGAGGAGCATTTAGTACAAAAATCTTTTATCTACCCTTCTCCCTACAGCCTCTTGTTTCCCACATTCATACGCAGTTTTATAAAAAAAAAAATTAGGAGTAGGCCACTCATTCATATATACAAGAATCTCTTCCTCTGGGGAACATTTCTTAATTCTCTCCTCTCCAAGTTACTCGCTTTTGTACTCCTCCTATGTCCTGTGGTATATTATTGCAGAGATTTGATGTTTCAACTTTCCTTCCTTCTTTATATCTTCAGCAAGTCAAGTACCTTCACAAAATTCCTCAAAGAAGACATGGCTCCATTATCATTGTCACTAGTCAAAACCCACTGTTACCCCTCCTTGACAATTGTAAAAGCCTATTTCCTCTCCTCCCTCCTACCCTTTTAGCTTCCAGTTTGTCCTCCATATGGCAGTATTTATTATCACCTCTTTAAAATGCAAATTGAGATCAAGTATTCTTCTGCCCATGTCTCCCTTATCCTTCCACACCAAATATGAAATCAGTTTATGGCTCTTCACTGAACTGAGAATGAAACCCAAATTCCTTGATAAGTTGTACAAAGCCCTATATGATCTGGCTACTTTTTACCTCCTCACAAACTACCTGATTCCTGTGCCCCACCATCTATTGCACTTCAGACATACCGGTATCCTTTCTGCCTTGCAAACACTCTTTTTAAAGTCCTTTCAAGTCTTCGTATTGTCTGTTCCCTCCTGCTGGACATACTCCTGGTATAATGTTAGAGAGCCTTCACTAACTGCTGAATCTAAACAACTAAGGAAGTCACCTGCTTCTTTGCCTGAGGCACAGAACTGCCCATGACAGGTGTACAGAGATGAGAAATAGGTGTTCAATTAGCTTCCTAGGGCTGCAGTAACAAATTACCACACACTTGGCAATTCAAAACAACAGAAATATATTCTTGCACAGTTCTCAAGGCCAGAGTTTGAATGAGGCACTGGCAGGGCTGTGCTCCCTCCAAAGGCTCCAGGGGAGAATCCTCCCTCACCTCTTCCAGCTTCTGGTGATGCCAGGTGTTGCTTTGTTTATGACAGCATAACTCTAATCTCTGCCTCTCTCTTTACATGGCCTTCTCCCTTGTGTCTCTGTGGGTTTTCTCCTTTTCTGTCTCTTATAAGGATGCGTGACATTGGATTTAAGGCCCAACCTAATGCAGGATGAGCTCATCTTGAAATCTTTACCTTAATTAAATCTGCAAATTCCACATTTCCATTCCAAATTTCCACATTTGAAAGGAAGATGCTAATTCTTGTCTCCTAGGTTTTTCTAAGAATTAGGCTAGATAACGTCTACAAAGCACTTAGTACAATGCCTGGTGTTTAAGAAACATAACATTTTCTCATTCTGTTGGTAAGTAAATTCAATTTTATGACTAAATGAACTATTGTTTAATTTAAATACATGATTCTTATTCTTCCAATATATCTATTTTTACTCTGTCTCCATTTTCCCAATCATTTTTAAAACTACCATGACCAAGTTGTAAATAAGTTAATTTTTTAACAAATGCAAGGTAAGGTGAAAGACCACTTCCCAGGCCTAACATTTATTTTTCTTTTCATTATTTCCTAGTGTCTTTAAACAACAGTGTAAAGCTATTTTTATACTCATTTTAGAGGCAAAGATATATAAAATAAATATATTTTATTTTTATATTTCTTTTACAGGCAACCCTCAGGCCTACCTCTGCTGTATGTATGTGTAATCATTTCCCCCACACCCCAAGTTTTATTTATTTAACTCTTCTGGGTTTCAGTTTATTTTTCTAGGGACTATTTTTACAACCGATTACGGAGAAATCATCAAAATAATATTTGCAAGGTACTTCTAACTTTGTCAAGTATTTTCACAAGCATTATCCATTTCACATAGTATTCACCCATTCATCCAAGAAGTACTATATTTGCTAACATTCTTGGCACTAAGCTGGGTACTGCGATAAAGATCTGAAAGCTATCCTCCAGTAGTTAGGAAGCACACTAATGGAATGTGGTAAGTGCTATGATGGGTATACATGCCAAGTGCTATGGTAAAGGTACGGTAAATGGTTCCGACTTAAGTGCAGGGCATTGTCAGACAAAGGGTATATATTTTTTTCTTTTTCTTTCTCTATTTTTTGGCTGCATCGGGTCTTAGTTGCAGCATGCAGGATTTTCGTTGAGATATGTGGGATCTTTTTTGTTGTGGCGCAGGTTCTTCACTGTGGTGTGTGGGCTTCTCTCTAGTTGTGGCGCGTGGGATTTCTCTCTCTAGTTGTGGCACGTGGGCTCCAGGGAACGTGGGCTCTGTAGTTGTGGTGCATGGGGTCCTAGGCACGTGGGTTCTGTTGTTTGTGGCACGCGGGCTCTCTCATTGAGGCACGTGAGCTCAGCAGTTGTGGTGCAGAGGCTTAGTTGCCCCGCAGTATGTGGGATCTTAGTTCCCCGACCAGGGATCGAACCAGCATCCCCTGCATTGGAAGGCGGATTCTTTACCACTGGACCACCAGGGAAGTCCCCCAAGGGTATTTTTTTTTTTTGTTTTTAGTACATACTAATAGATATTAAATCTAAAGGGGAAAAGGAAAATTTAGGGAGAAGGAGCAGTAGAGGCAAAGGCAAAGAGGCTTAATATGACTGGAGTCTGGGTTTGAGGAGAGGGTTGGCATAAATCAGGGGTGGGGAAAAAAACAGAGTCAGATCCTAGAGGGCTGGAAAGTCATGCCCTGGACATGGACTTTATTCTTAAGATAATGGAAAGTCATTGAAGAATATTAAGTAACATGAATTTATCTATATTTTAGAAAGCAGCAAATTAGGAATTAGAAATAAATTGGAAAAGAGTTAAACAGAAGGTGGGAGAACAGGGGCTCTTTGGCAATCCTTAAGGGAAATTGGAAGGGTCTGACTTCACCTTGTAAGTGAGGTTGAAAAGAAGGGACTAGTTTTAAGTCACATTAAAAAAGTGACTAATACCTAGCATCCAATTGGATGTCACTTCTCAAAGAATTTAAGTGACTTGCTTAAGTTGACTTGAACAGTAATTATTCTCTCTCTAAATATAGTTCTTCCAAATTTATAGTAAAATATCTTATCATGTTGCCTTTGGAGAAATCTCTTTATTTTAGAGTCTGGAATCCCTATGGAGAGTTTGAAGTTAATTCTTTAGGTTCAATTATTGTATCTTAGTTTCCTTTATGTTTCAGTTATCTAATGCTGGAAAAGAGACTATACTCAAATCTTAGTAGCTTAAAACAATAACGATGTATTATCTTTCACCATTTTCTGGGCTGTCTGGGCTCCGCCTGTCGGTTCTTTTCTATGCGATGTTGTCTGGGCTCCCTTTACTTAGGACCCAAGCTAGGACTGCAGCATCCAAAATGGTTTTACACACATGTCCTGAACCTCTCCTGGGATGGCTGGAAAGGCTGTGTCTCTTTTCAGAAAGAACTTAGACTTCTAATGTGGTCCAGGACTCCAAGACTGAAATTGGAAGCTCTGAGGCTTCTCAAGAACTAGGCCCAGAACTGTAACAGACTTACTTCAGCTGCATTCAGTCGGAAAAAACAATTCATATAGCCTACCCTGATCAAGAAGGAGAAATAGATTTCACTTCTTGATGGCTGGAGTAGCATTAATATAAAGGGATGAGAGGAATTATTTGTAGACTTTCTACCCTACTCCATCATTTGCACTGACCTATTTGGTAGATCACTTCTGAAAGTAGATATTTTCTTTTCTCTATTATCTTCCTTGAAGTAGATAATGTCAACTTAAGTGCATATAGTAATACAGGTTATTCTTCAGAATGATAACTTCATATAGGTATATAAAATTTTTTCTTTGTATATGCCTTTAAGATATTCTTGAGACATATGGCTTAGGTATCATTATAACTGCATTAAGCATCTAGGCCATTTCTTGTACTTTCTTCAGTTTCAATAGTGATGACAAAATTTCATACACTAGCAATTCTTTTGCTACAAGTCATACATTTTATAACCATCCCACACAGAGAGAAAAATCTCCTTATAGTCTAGTATTTTCCAATTAGAAACATTGAAAGGAGTGGTTTATATGTCCCTTTGGTACAAGCACTGGTCAATGTTAGATGCCGATAGATGGAGTATATAAATGATGGAAGATGGACAGTCATTAATTTGGGGAGATCACTAAGGAATCCTTCCTACTCCAGACAAAAAATTATAATTGTGAGGCTCAGAGTAGCCCTGTTTTTGGTAATTATTTTATTTTAGAAGGACTGGAGAAGTCTAGAGTTCTTCCCCTCCCTCTGATCCTTTCATGATGATCATTCCAACTTGGCTTCCTATATTTTAAATTAAATACTAGTAAACTAGGAACATTACTTAAGATCTGAAGTTAATAAATATATATTATGCTTACACAGAAAAGTATTTATTTGAGGAAGGCAGAATTATATAGAATCTATTGCATATTATTTATTTAAGGGCCTTTAAATGAATGTACTTTAATTTATAAACACACTGAAAATTCTTTATGATACATGTAAGCCTAAAATTGAAGAGGACAGATTTTAATAAACTTAACCCTGAAACACACACACACACACACACACAACACCAAAAACAAAGCAAAAACAAGAAACAAGGCAAAACCAAAAATAAACTGTGCCCTTGAGCATTCCATGACTAATTCTTTTGGATCAGTTATGTTATGTATTCAGAAGACTAAAACCTTTTTAACTGTATGTGAGGACAATCTGGATGTAGCTTCCCACTCCTCCCCCTGCCACATACACCTGTCCCCTTGATCTCCAGGGTTGACTTTGTTATTCCTGATATCAAGGTATCTCTTTTCTTCCTCACCCTTTGCTTCCCAAAGCTGTGTGTCCTGGTAAAGAGAGATTTCTTAGCATTCAGAATGACTTCACAGCTTAATTAGGAAGCTGCCCTAAATGTTTAAGAGCAAGGGCCATGGGTTCACTCTGCCTCTGTTTCATACAATGGTCCACTACTTATTAAAGCTGTGTAGTATTGATAAATTATATAGACTCCCTGTGCTTCTACTGCCTTTTCTGTAAAATGAGGATAATGATGGTAGGTACCTCAAAGTGCTATGATAAAAATTATAGATAAAGATCATGCATTTTAAATCCTTTAAAAGAGCCACCAGGTACACATATTAACTAATGGCCTTAAATCTCATTAATGATCATTTGAAGCTCTAATGACTAGATATCAATAGTATGCTAAATGCATACTGTGGTTATAGCATATTAAAATTACTCTCACCCTTCTTTTCTAGTTTTCTGGTTAGAGAATCAGAGGTGACTGTCTTTCTCAGTTATACTTATCTGGTCACCTTTGCCATTTTCAGTGGGTTTTCTTATCCACACAATGACCAAGTCCAACACCAACCCTTTTTCCTAAGGGTTAACTTTATTCTTGGAGGTATTCACACCTAGGAAATTCAGTTATCTGCCCTTTGCTAACTGAAGCCCTGCTTTGAACTCTCAGATATTCTTTGCACAATATATGTGCTAAATATTATTCCTCTTTATTTTCATCATTCTTTGAAATACTCTGTTTTTTAAAAAAATGGTCTTTGGTTAACATGAAAGCTTGTTTCTTGACTGTAAGTCTCAAATATATTTTCTTGCTAGCAGCCATCTGTCAGCAGGTTTGAGCTGGACTGTCACTACTGTTAAACTAAAATACACTTTCAATAGTGTGAAAACCAATTCAAGACAACTTATCTTTCACCTCCCTTTATTCCTCCACACTATGTCACCTGCAGAATTGTGTCCCCCAAATGGTAATATCATCTTAGCTGTCATTCACACTCTTGCTTTCCAAACCATACAAGAAAGAAAGCCTGCAAGGGAATTCAGAAGTCTTTGTGATTTGTTTGCTGAGTGCCAAGGGGTATAACCACTCTCTTTGGAATCACAGAAAGCCTGATTTTCACTTTTATATGCCTTTCAATGTACTATTTCTTCTAAAGTAAATAGTGACTCCATGCTTAAAGGAAGACCCAGGGAGGTGTGGAAGGAGATAATAACCAGAACACCTATTATTAGCACTAGGTTAAGATGTGTAGGGTAAAAATAATAAGAAGAAAAAACCGGAAAATCATATTATTGCTGCTGCAGTGAAGAAAAGTAAGTGTCAAAAGGAAGTTGGAAAATACAACCATGAAAGCTTTTCAGTTACTTTACTGATATAGAAATATTTTTTCTGCTCTTTCCAGCTCAGCACTTTCTTGCAAGAATTTTTTTAAATAGAAGTATTCAGGCAATAAACATGACAGGCAGCTTATGTCATGTCTGGAGGACTGTAAGACACCTCTAAATTTTGTAAAGTATGAAGAGAAGGGTGATTGAATTCATGGTACGCCCCAAATATAGTAACTTGGAAGAATTCCATCACCTGGAGTATCTTAATTTTGTCATAAAGGAGAAATGATGGAAAAACAAGTTAAATGTCAGACACCACAAAGTCTTGGTATTTCTCCACTGGTACCCCAAAGCTGTAAATTCTCTATAAACAATAGAGAAAAGAATACCAATTTGGGAGGGCGGAGTCAAGAGGGCATACTAGGAGGAGGCGGAATTTGTGTCTCCTCACAACTAGGGCACCTACCAGGCACTGGTGGGGGACCACAGACACCTAAGGGGAGGAGAGGAACCCCCAGTGACCAGGGAATATCAATCAGAGTGAGGCCACCTGGAGGTTCTCATCTCAGCACCAAGACCCAGCTCTATCCAACTGCCTGCAAACTCCAGTGCTGGACGTCTCAGGCCAAACAACCAGTAAGACAGGAATACAGCACCACCCATCAAAAAAAAACAAAAAAAACAAATCAAATCAAATGAGAATAAAATATGTTACAGACGAAGGAGCAAGGTAAAAACCTACAACACCAAATAAATGAAGATGAAATAGGCAACCTACCTGTAAAAGACCTCAGAGTAATGATAGTAAAGATGATCCAAAATCTCAGAAACAGAATAGAGAGAATACAAGAAACATTTAACAAGGATCTAGAAGAACTAAAGAACAAACAAACACTGATGAACAACACAATTACTGAAATTAAAAATACCTGGAAGGAATCAATAACAGAATAACTGAGGCAGAAGAACGGATAAGTGAGCTGGAAGATAAAATGGTGGAAATAACTGCCATGGAGCAGAATAAAGAAAAAACAATGAAAAGAATTGAGGACAGTCTCAGAGATTTCTGGGACAACATTAAATGCATCAACATTCGAATTATAGGGGTCTCAGAAGAAGAAGAGAAAAAGAAAGGGTCTGAGAAAATATTTGAAGAGATTATAGTTGAAAAATTCCTTAACATGGGAAAGGAAATAGTCAATCAAGTACAGGAAGCACAGAGAGTACCATACAGGATAAACCCAAAGACAAACATGGCAAGATACATATTAATCAAACTATCAAATATTAAATACAAGGAAAAAATATTAAAAGCAGCAAGGGAAAAGCAACAAATAACATATAAGGGAATCACCATAAGGTTAAGAGCTGATCTTTCAGCAGAAACTCTGCAAGCCAGAAGGGAGTGGCAGGACATATTTAAAGTGATGAAGGGGAAAAAATTACAACCAAGATTACTCTACCTAGCAAGGATCTCATTCAGATTCAATCAGAGAAATTAAAACCTTTACAGATAAGCAAAAGTGAAGAGAATTCAGCACCACCAAACCAGCTTTACAACAAGTGCTAAAGGAACTTCTCTAGGCAGGAAACACAAGAGAAGGGAAAGACCTACAAAAAAACCCCAAGTCAATTAAGAAAATGATAATAGGAACATACATATCAATAATTACCTTAAAAGTAAATGGATTAAATTCTTCAACCAAAAGACATAGATTGGCTGAATGGACACAAAAACAAGACCATACATATGCTGTCTTCCAAAGTCCCATTTCAGACCTAGCGACACATACTGACTGACAGTGAGGGGATGGATAAAGATATTCCATGCAAATAGAAATCAATAGAAAGCTGGAGTAGCAATTCTCATATCAGACAAAATGGACTTTAAAACAAAGACTATTACAGGAGACAAAGAAGGACACTACATAATGATCAAGGGATCAATCCAAGAAGAAGAATAACAATTGTAAATATTTATGCACCCAACAAAGGAGCACCTCAATATATAAGGCAAATGCTAACAGCCATAAAAGAGGAAATTTAACACAATAATTGTAGGGGACTTTAACACCCCACTTTCACAAATGGACAAATCATCCAAAATGAAAATAAAGAAAGAAACACAAGCTTTAAATGACACATTAAACAAGATGGACTTAATTGATATTTATAGGACATTCCATCCAAAAAAAACAGAATACACTTTCTTCTCAAGTGCTCATGGAACATTCTCCAGGATACACCATATATTGGGTCAAAAACCAAGCCTTGGTAAATTTTAAAAATTTGAAATCATATCAAGTATCTTTTCCGACCACAATGCTATAAGACTAGATATCATTACAGGGAAAAAACTGTGAAAAATACAAACACACGGAGCTAAGCAATACACTACTAAATAACCAAGAGATCACTGAAGAAATCAAAGAGGAAATCAAAAAATACCTAGAAACAAATGACAGTGAAAACACGATGACCCAAAACCTATAGGATGCAGCAAAAGCAGTTCTGAGAGGGAAGTTTATAGCAATACAATCCTTCCTCAAGAAATATGAAAAATCTCAAATAAAGAACCTAACCTTACACCTAAAGCAATTAGAAAAGAAAAACAAAAAACCCCCAAAGTTAGCAGAAGGAAAGAAATCATAAAGATCAGATCAGAAATAAACGGAAAAGAAATGAAGGAAACAATAGCAAAGATCAATAAAGCTAAAAGGTGGTTGTTTGAGAAGATAAACAAAATTGATAAACCATTAGACAGACTCATGAAAAAAAAAAGGGAGAAGACTCAAATCAGTAGAATTAGAAATGAAAAAGGACAAGTAGCAACTGACACTGCAGAAATACAAAGGATCATGAGAGATTACTACAAGCAACTATATGCCAATAAAATGGACAACCTGGAAGAAATGGACAAATTCTTAGAAAGGCACAACCTCCCGAGACTGAACCAGGAAGAAATAGAAAATATAAACAGACCAATCACAAGCACTGAAATAGAAACTGTGATTAAAAATCTTCGAACACACATAAGCCCAGGACAAGATGGCTTCACAGGCGAATTCTATCAAACATTTAGAGAAGAGCTAACACCTATCCCTCTCAAACTCTTCCAGAATAGAGCAGAGGGCGGAACACTCCCAAATTCATTCTGTGAGGCCACCCTCACCCTGATACCAAAACCAGACAAAAATGTCACAAGGAAAGGAAACTTCAGGCCAATGACACTGATGAACATAGATGCAAAAATCGTCAACAAAATATTAGCAAACAGAATCCAAGATCACATTAAAAGGATCATACACCATGATCAAGTGGGGTTTATCCCAGGAATGCAAGGTTCCTCAATATATGCAAATCAATCAATGTGATATGCCATATTAACAAACTGAAGGAGAAAAACCATATGATCATCTCAATAGATGCAGAAAAAGCTTTTGAAAAAATTCAACACCCATTTATCATAAAAAATCTCCAGAAAGTAGGCATAGAGGGAACTTACCTCAACATAATGAAGGCCATATATGACAAACCCACGGACAACATCGTTCTCAATGGTGAAAAACTGAAACCATTTCCTCTAAAATCAGGAACAAGAGAAGGATGCCCACTCTCACCACTATTGTTCAACGTAGTTTTGTAAGTTTTAGCCACAGCAATCAGAGAAGAAAAAGAAATAAAAGGAATACAAATTGGAAAAGAAGAAGTAAAACTGTCACTGTTTGCGGATGACATGATACTATACATAGAGAATCCTAAAACTGCCACCAGAAAACTGTTAGAGCTAATTAAAGAATATGGTAAAGTTGCAGGATACAAAATTAATGCACAGAAATCTCTTGCGTTCCTATACACTAATGACGAAAAATCTGAAAGAGAAATTATGGAAACACTCCCATTTACCATTGCAACAAAAAGAATAAAATACCTAGGAATAAACCTACCTAGGGAGACAAAAGACCTGTATGCAAAAAACTGTAAGACACTGATGAAAGAAATTAAAGATGATACCAACAGATGGAGAGATATACCATGTTCTTGGATTGGAAGAATCAACATTGTGAAAATGACTATACTACCCAAAACAATCTACAGATTCAATGCAATCCCTATCAAACTACCACAGGCATTTTTCACAGAAATAGAACAAAAAATTTCACAATTTGTATGGAAACAGAAAAGACCCTGAATAGCCAAAGCAATCTTGAGAAAGAAAAACGGAGCTGGAGGAATCAGCCTCCTGGACTTAAGACTATACCACAAAGCTACAGTAATCAAGACAGTATGGTACTGGCACAAAAACAGAAATATAGATCAATACAACAGGATAGAAAGCCCAGAGATAAATCCATGCACATATGATCACCTTATCTTTGAAAAAGGAGGCAAGAATATACAATGGAGAAAAGACAGCCTCTTCAATAAGTGGTGCTGGGAAAATTGGACAGCTACATGTAAAAGAATGAAATTAGAACACTTCCTAAAACCATACACGAAAATAAACTCATAATGGATTAAAGACCTAAATGTAAGGCCAGACACTATAAAACTCTTTAGAGGAAAACATAGGATGAACACTCTTTGACATAAATCACAGCAAGATCCTTTTTGACCCACCTCCTAGAGAAATGGAAATAAAAACAAAAATAAACAAGTGGGACCTAATGAAACTTAAAAGCTTTTGCACAGCAAAGAAAACCATAAACAGGACGAAAAGACAACCCTCAGAATGGGAGAAAATATTTGCAAATGAAGCAATTGACAAAGGATTAATCTGCAAAATTTACAAGCAGCTCATGCAGCTCAATATCAAAAAAACAAACAACCCAATCCAAAAATGGGCAGAAAATCTAAATAGACATTTCTCCAAAGAAGATATACAGATTTCCAACAAACACAGGAAAAGATGCTCAGCATCACTAATCATTAGAAAATGCAAATCAAAACTACAGTGAGGTATCACCTCACAAAGGTCAGAATGGCCATCAACAAAAAATCTACAAACAATGCTGGAGAGGGTGTGGAGAAAAGGGAACCCTCTTGCACTCTTGGTAGGAATGTCAATTGATACAGCCAGTATGGAGGTTCCTTAAAAAACTAAAAATAGAACTACCATAATACCCAGCAATCCCACTACTGGGCATATACCCTGAGAAAACCATAATTCAAAAAGAGACAGGTACCGCCATGTTCATTGCAGCTCTATTTACAATAGTCAGGACATGGAAGCAACCTACATGTCCATCAACAGGTGAATGAATAAAAAAGAAGTGGCACATGTATACAATGGAATATTACGCAGCCATAAAAAGAAACGAAATTGAGTTATTTGTAGTGAGGTGGATGGACCTTGAATCTGTCATACAGAGTGAAGTAAGTCAGAAAGAGAAAAACAAATACTGTATGCTAACATATGTATATGGAATCTAAAAAAAAAAAAGGTTCTGAAGAACCTAGGGGCAGGACAGGAATAAAGACCCAGACGTAGAGAGTGGACCTGAGGACACGGGGAGTGGGAAGGATAAGCTGGGATGAAGTGAGAGAGTGGCATTGACATATATACACTACCAAATGTAAAATAGATAGCTAGTGGGAATCAGCCACATAGCATAGGGAGATCAGCTGTGTGCTTTGTGACCACCTAGAGGGGTGGGATAGGGAGGGTGGGAGGAAGATGCAAGAGGGAGGGGATGTGGGGATATTTGTATACGTATAGCTGATTCACTTTGTTATACAGCAGAAACTAACACAACATTGTAAAGCAATTATACTCCAATAAAGATGTTTAAAAAAAAAAAGAATACCTATTTGTATTCTTAACTATGGCAAACCATGAGATTCATTAAAGCAATATTCATTGTCACATAACTATAAATCATTTTATAATTTCTTTGCTTTGTCATGATTATCTTGTGTATTCCTCATAGTCATTTTCTTACTTTAGTACTTGTTTGGAGATAGGAAATAGAGTAATTCTAGACTGAATGGTATAAAGTTCACTTTATACAAGGTAGGGTAAAAATATAGAAATCAGAAATCATAGCTGTGTAAATAACACAAATACATTTTGAAAATATATTTGCCCTGCATATAATAACTTTATGTTGTTAGACACACAGAGCTTCATTTATTTAAAAAGAAATCTAGTTTTCTTGGTACTTGTCAGGTAGCTTTTCCATAGTCAGGAACACACCTTTGAATTGTGACATAAGTATGAGAAGAGCTTTTTGATTCTTCATTTTTTTTTAAATAGATCTTTATTGGAGTATAATTGCTTCACAATACTGTGTTAGTTTCTGTTGTACACTGAAGTGAATCAGCCATATGCATACGTACATCCCCATAACCTCTCCCTTTTGAGCCTCCCTCCCATCCTCCTATCCCACCCCTCCAGGTCATCACAAAGCACCAAGTTGATCTCCCTGTGCTATGCTACTGCTTCCCACTAGCTAACTATTTTTACATTCGGTATTGTATATATGTCGATGTTACTCTCACTTCACCCCAGCTTCCCCCTCCCACCCTGTGTCGTCAAGTCCATTCTCTATGTCTACATCTTTATTCCTGCCCTGAAACTGCCTTTTGAACAGCCAACCTAGAATTTTTTTCAAGCCCATTCATCTTACATTTATGGGCTAAAAAAGTGTGTCATATTTTTTATCAGAGAAGAAATTAAAAGGAGAAGGGGGTTGGAAACTCAGAAAGTCAACCTACAAAGAAGGGTCAAATAACTATTCAAATTTTAGAAAATTTCAAAGAAAAAATTATCGAAAATTATGAAAAAACAAATCCTACCAGGTAACAACTAAGGGTAGGTAGTGAGAAGAGGATGGAACTAACTAAGAACAAAAATGAAAGATCAGTGATCTAATTGGCATAGTAAAGGAATTACAAAAAGTGATAAGCTATTAAAAAAAAAAAAAAAAGCAAAGAGCATATTTGTGGAAATTTAAATTCTGGAGCCAGAATATTTGTGGTCAAATCCCAGCTCTGTCACTTGATAGCGCTATGATCTGGGCAATTACTCTTAATTACTCTTTTTTTTTTTTTCTGTGCCTGTTTCCTCAACTGAAAATTGAGATAAGTTCAGGGCTACTTCATAGGGTTGTTGAGAGGATTAAATGAGTTGTTACATGAGAAGTGCTTAAAATAAAAAGAAGCAAATCTCAAGACTAGGTATTTCTCTTCTTTATAAAAGTACAAGAAGTAAACAGTAAGTAAAGAATTATTTTGAATAATCCAAATGGGGTGCACCATGGTGGGTCTATATTCTGTGAGACCTCTAAGGGAATCTTCTTTACTGGGTAAGCATCCCAAATCTATTAAACTTGTGATTATCTTTGTCTATTCAACTTTTGGAATTTACTAGCAAGCCTACACATCAAATATAATATTTAGTAGACACTGTCATATTAAGTGTATTACATTTTATATAGATTTATTAAGGGGAATTTTGGTGTTCAAAACTTGCAGTGTTTATGTAATAAAGTGGTTTTATAATTTGCATTATAGTTATTTTAGTTAGCATAAAAAGATTGTACTTTAGAAGAAATTCTGAGAGATCTTTATTCAAGTTTACATAGAAAGCCATTATCATTTTACCTTTCATAGTTTCTATGTCTTGAATGTAATGTTAAAATAGGTTGGATTCATAGACTTATCACTTGTTCTGATATTTATCAATACTTGTGAATGACCATAAGAATAATAAATGTTATGTTGCCTTAAGTAAGTATTAAGTCTTGTATCTATGATGCACACTTTATATACATTACTTTTAATTTTTATAAAATCATTTTACATAGTTTTAATTATGAAAGTACAGTGTAAGGAAGATAAATGACATACCAAAATTGTGTAATATTTATCCACAGAAAGAGTGAGTGAAAGCCATTGATCAATCCAAAGACAAAATAATAAAAATTTTATAAACTATAAAGTGCTATACAAAATTAATTACTATTATTCTACTAGAAGATAACAAAAGTTAGTAAAGTTATTTTAATTCATATTCTCTTGTTCATTACAAAGCTAATTTTATGTGATTGATGTCAAAATGTTATCTTTTATTTTAGTAATGCGAGAACTTAGACAATTTGGTTTGCTCATGGATGTATAAACACCAATTGTTGGAGTATGAAACTACATCTTTCAATGCTAACTTTTCTTGTATATATTTCACAATACTTGCTGTGCTTTTTTTGTTGGTCTGATGCTCAAATGATAGTTAAATGTAATGTAAATATCACATATAAATTCATATGAATAAAATAAAAGATTAGGGAGCCAGAGTTTATTTGGGAATATATTACAACCAGAAATAGGCTTTCATTTTATTTTATTTTAAAGCAAACATGGATTTATAAACCTATATCTCCAATTCTGCTTTTTTCAAATGCATGGAATTTGAGATCCTTGAAAAAACAAACCTATAGACCTACAAAGAATATGAAGAGGGTAATAATTTGATAGCTTTTCAATATAAAATTGCTGTAACATGTGTGGAAAAATCAAGATATGTTAATTAAACTAATTTATTTATATTTCTATTTTCTGAATCTTAAGAGAGCTATAAAATTCATTATTGGATATTATTTTTAAAACCTTAATAAATATTTATTAATTTGTACTTATGTACTTTGCACAGCAATAGGCATTAGAAATTTTAAAAGATAAATATTACATTACAGTTGTTCTTCATAGCTATGATCAATTAAACAAATAAACAAACAGTACATTTTGATTGATTGTTGGACTTTGGGAATAATATGTTTTAGAGACTGGATTATGTTATCTTCCTCCAAAGACTGCTGATTCTTGATTTAAAGGGATGTGAATTATTTTAGCACTTTGAACTTCGGTAGTTTTGATTTGTACTTTATAGGTTTTATAATTTGTGATCTATGGAAAGCTCAACGTGTTTGCCAAGCCCTGTCACTTGTCAGGACTCAGTCCCCAAACTTTGTGTCCCTGTGGATCTTGTCAAAGTTTAACTTTAGGCTTTATTGGGCTAGGTCTAGAGTATATATTACTCTACAGTGTGGATTCATACTGCCAAGGTTCCTAGTGTTTCAGTTGGATAGTAACAATAGGTTAATTAGATCTTGCTACTCTAGGAAGACAAGCATTCTAATGATCTGCTGATAATCCCTTCCCTGATGCTGCTCAAGGTCTACATTCTCTGTTCCAGCAGTAGATGACAGAGTAGCTGTTATATGACAATTCTCGGATGGTCTTGCTCTGTGCATTGTCCTAAGCCATCAATTTATAGTGAATATACACATGGACTTCTGGGCACTCCTCTCTACACAACTCTATCTTCTCCATGCTCCCTTCCACAAACTCTAATTGCTCTGTTTGCCCTGAACTCTGAAATATTCCTCCTTGACTCAGTGGGATCACAGTACCCTATGCAAACTCCAGTTCTCCGTACCACTGTTGGAAAATTGTTCCCAGCAGAGAGTTGGTAGGGAGAGTTCTAGGGCTGAAGGTATGAAGGGAATATAGTGAGTTTACTGTTGTGCAAACAGAGCTTCCTCTAAGAAAGGAAGACGAGTTTGGCAGCCACGGCCAGTACCCTGTATGGAATATGTAAGGGCAATGATTACAATGACCTCTCTCTTCTCTTAAACTTTTATCTACTGCTGTGTCTCACATTGGCCAAACTCAAATTGAAGCAGGCTGGCCAGAGGGCAAGGGCTGGTAATGCAATCTATGGCCAGCCTCTGAAGTGGTCCTGGGAAAGAAGTAGAGACATTTGAGTGGGGGAAAGGAATAACCAGCAAATAGACATTTCTGAATTTAGCACAATAAGTAATTTTAAATTTATAATGGAAAACATCTTTACTCACATATTTATGTAATCATTAGGGTACTGTGAAAATTATATAAAAATCCAGTTTATTACCTTGAATTATAACATTATACACATATAAAAATGGCCTAATATTATTGAGAGGAATATAAACTGTTATTTCTATAGATTTTACAAATATTCCACAGCTTGAATAAGTTTAAAGATGTTGAAAAGGCAGATTCAAAGCCAGACAGGCATAACTGATATAATTTTTAGAAGATTAAATAATAGTCACTTTTCCCAGTTTTCTAGGAGCTGTACATGTTTTGCTAATCCTCACAAGAATTTTATAGGCTAAATGTTATTATTGTTCTTAACTTACAGGCCAGGAAACAGAGTCTTAGAAAGACTAATTAAATTTCCCAGGATCACAAAGCTGTTAAGTGATAAAGAACAGTTCTATGTAAATCCAAAGTTTACTTTCTTAACAGTGCAAGCTACTGAGTATAAAAGGCAATTAAGTTAATGAGATGACTGATGTAAAAGTAGATGACATTTTATTTAAAAAGAAAAGGAATAATACAAATAACACCAATATTAAAATTTATTCAGAAGACCTATGAAACAGTTGGGAGAGAATGGGGCTTTATGAAGCCTTTGGTTTATTCAAAGGCATTGGAATTATGCCAAAAGGCATTAAGTTTAGAGCACATATGGTTCATAGGGTATGGTTAGTTATAATTAATATCCATTTTAATGGCTAAAGATCAGAAGAAAATTAAGGTATTAGTAACAGAAAAATACAATGAAAAGCATCATATTAATGGATTATTTTTTTTTAATGTTCTTTTAGTCCAAGGGAAAAAGATATAGTGTATATATCATTAGAGGTAGAATGTGAAATCTGTGGTCAGTGTCTGATAAAAGCCACAATTTCTGAAAGTTTAATTTTGAAATACTAATATATCTTAACATGATATCTTATTTGACTTCAATGCTTGATAATTAAATGTTATCCTCGTCCTTCAATATTTTGTATTAATCAGATCAAGTTAAAAGTCATTTATATTACAATTTTATTGTAGTTTTTTTCTTGACCTTAACTTTACAATAATGTCCTGATGAACTCTTTATAAGTCTGCAGGTGATGCTGTAGAAATAATTCAACTTTCATAATTTTCAACTGGAATATTCATTTATAGTAGTAATTCTACGCTGTTGAAAATATATTAGAGAATCTTGTATTGAAGTTAGGAAGCAACTGGAGACCACTGATTTCTTCCCTTTGACATTACAGGCTAGTGCTTACATGCAATCTGATAGTATTTGTCTAAGATAATATCATTTGCCAGATTGATAGGCTTTCCTCTCACTTATTTCTATTTTCAAGAGGCATATCTGTCCCTAACTGTTCTTTCCATCCTGATTAATTTATCCCATTTTTCTTCTTGATTTTTTTTACTTTAGAAACTTTCAAATGCCACCAGAAATGTTTTGGCTATTCCTCAAGTCTGTCTGGCAATTCTATTATTATAGAAAATGGTGAATATCCTAGGTAATTCCCAACTACATGGACAAATCAACACATGGATGCTACATTATAAAACAGTTCAGTGAATTCAGGAAAGCAAAATTACATATTTCTTTCTTACCATCAAGAAGGAAAGAATGAATATTTTGGATATGCAGAATGGTCTGAGTGACAAAGTTTGAAACGTGAGGGCAGTCTACAACATGCCAGTGGAGCAGTATGATTGATACACTTTAGAAAATATGCCTTGGACAATCTCATCTTTTACCTTAAACCTAAAAGATATATTTTACCTGATACTAGCAAAACTAGAGTAAAAATGAAACATCAAAAAGTTTAATACATTAAAGAATCAACTCAAATTTGAAAATACCTTTATTTTCCCACGAGTCTATATTTTAGATAGCTTTTCAAGGACTCATAGTACTTACCATATATATCTATAAAGTATTTGTTTATGTCTGCTTTACCATTAGATTTTGCCAATTAAGGGTTGAAACACTGTTATAAATTTTTTGTAAAACCTAACGTTCAGTACAGTGTTTGGTACCTAGCCCATGCTCAGTGAATGATATTGCCTTGAACTATTGAATTCACTGTAAATTGTTTTTGCCTGAATAATTATATTAGTTGATTTTTTAATACAGTTCAGACCTAGATTTTTAGAATGAAAGATTTTTTTTGGTTAAAAAAAAGGCTGAGAGACTGGTTGGTGTGACAGAAAATGAAAAAGTATAAGTGATAAGAAATAAAGATAAAGCAACATAGTGCAATTTCTACTTCTGGCTCTGATGGAGTAGCTTGTAATGGACAACTTTCATCAAAACAATTATAAAAAATAGATAAAACCTTAAAAAAGCAAAAAAAAAAAGTATTTGTTGCTAGAACTAAATTACAATAAATACTGGAAACAATTTTTCAGATAGAAGAAAAACAAACCTAGATGAAAGGTCTGAAATGATAAAACAAGCAAATATGTAGGTAAATCTAAATGAATGCTGAGTAATTAAGATAATAATAGTGTCTCTGGGTTGCTTAAATTATATGTATAACTAAAGCCTACAAAAACAATAATACAAACATCAGGGTCTGGGATAGAGTTATAATTCTCTAACATCCTTGCTTTGTTCTGGAAATGATGAGTACTAATTTATAATTGACCCTAATAATCCAGAATACACATTTTACTCCCTAGGGTTACTGTTAACAGAATATGCAACTAGAAAGCTAATAGAGAGAATAAATGCAATTAAAAGGCCCACTTGATTAATATAAAAGAAAACAAAAGGAGGAAGTAAAAGAACAAATGTCAGGCAAAACAAACAGGAAACAAATACATATATAGTAAGTTTAAATAGATTAAATACTCCAAAAGTAAAGACTGTCACATGAGCTAAAAAAAACCCCAAAAACCAAAAAACTAAACACTGCTTATAAGAAATCCACCCTGACTATAATCTTATAATAATTATAAGTATAGACACTAACATAAATAACTGAATGTACCAATACTAATGGCAGATAAAGAAGACTTTATGTGGTGAACATTGATGGATCTAAAGATCATTACATAATGATACACAAGTAAATTCACCAGGGCCATACAATAATTTTAACTATATTTACTTAATAATTTACTGTCCAAATATATGGAACAAAAACTGAAAAGAAGTGACAAATGCACATCACAGCAATTTTCAACAGTTAGTAGCAGATTAAAAATATAGAAAAAATATTAGCAAGAGTAAGAGAGACTTAAGCAACACAATTAAAAATTTTGACCCAATTGGCATGCATTCACCCAATAAATAAAAGATTACACATTCTCTACACACCTACATGGGAAATGTATGTACCAATATCAAGTTACATTTTCTCCCTTAAGAAAGGTAAGCTCTCCAGCATTAACATTTGTGTGATGTTCTGAGATGAAAATTGTCCTACTCTATAAAGAATAAAATAATTTAATGTGTTTTTATTGATAACCTGAACTAGAACTATGGAATTATATTTCACAGGCATCCATCTGCTAGCATATTAGATACATTTGGGCAGTAGGCATTTTTAATTCTCTGACAAATTGGTAATAGGATTTTTTAGGGTGTTTATTTAAATCTGTATGTTTTAATTCAAAGACAGTGGATTAGTTAAATTATGTAATGGAGCTTCATGGCCTAAAATAATAATTATAGCAGTAAAGAAGAGGAAGAAGAAAAGGAGAAAGAGGAGCTAACATCAATAATAGCCACTATGCTTAAAATGCTGTTCAAAAAGATCTGCAATTGTTAACATGTTTAATCTTTAAAACAGGTACTCTTATTATCCCATTTAATAGATAAAGAAGCTGAGACTTAATAAGGTTAGTAATTTGCACAAAAGGCATGTGAGATCGTGAAATAAGGATGTCTAGCTTCAGAATCTGTGGCTCACTGAAAAACTGGTATTTTCAATGAAACTATGAATTACATTTTAAAATTTAAAGAGACACATGTAGACAAGAAGGTCTCAATAAATTCATATTTTAGAGAATACATAATAAAAATAGTGATTTCTTGAAAAATGAAACTAAGTGAAAATTTTAATGAGTTTTTCAACAACTGTTTCAAACATCCTTATCTCTAGTGCAATAATATTACATAGACATGACCTAAATCAAAACACTGTATTAATGGCTGGTGATCATACAATTTAAAATAAAATATATAAAACTATTTTTTATGGCTAAATACATTTCCAATGATTTTTGTTACATCTGTTGTTCTCCCTCGCTTTATATAGAAAACAGATGTTTCTTTATACCTCTCAATCCATCTGAAGATATGTCATATATCATATACACCCTCCCCCCCATAAAAGAAAACAATAAAATACATGTGGAAAAATAAAGTGATAATTGTAGAATTTAGAAAAAACGAGAGAAAAATGTCAGGAGGGATCATCACTGTTTATAGTGGCTTGAGCTTGATATTGAAGGACCTGAAATTTTGCCTAAGCAGAAATGAAGGGAATAAGTTTCATTTAAAGAAAACAGTATATAAAAAAGAAATGGAGGTAAGATAATTTAAAGCTTATTCTAAAAAAGATGAGCAAATTACATGGGAAAGGCACAAATTTCAATGCCACTTACAGGGAATGATTTGAGAGATAACACAAAAATCATAGCTTAGACTGCATGACAATGATATTATTTAGATTTTTCCATAGGGTTAGCTCTGTTTTAGGTGGATGGCTCTGGTGAAAATGTATAGAAAGGATTAGGCATAGAAGTGACTGAAGAGGAAAATGGCACAGGCTGTATTCCCCAGAAAGCAGAGTCTGTAATGGATTCTGATTTTTTTTTAAAAGTATCTTGATAGCAAAAATATTTCAGGTTATATAATGATACATATAACATGAATTCAAGGAATACTGCAAGTGTATTTCACTACAGATCATTTCTCTGATTGAATAAGGATAAAATAAAATACTCAGGTGACCCATTACCTGCAAAATTTCTGATAGTTAGGTTTTGCAATTAATTTAATTAACAAGCATTGAATACTGTGTCTTATGGAAATTGTTTTTGCATTTTCTATGATGTTGCCTTAAATAGTGATTGTTGTCTAAAAGAACATTCTACAAATAATGAATGTATCAGTATAAATTAGAAAGAAGAAATTTCTTCCTTCAAGATCAGAGGAAGAGCTATTCAATATGTGAAAAGACCATGACATAGAAAAAATTTTGTGGTATGGGAGAAGAAATTTTAGTTATGACCTAAAAGTTTTCAATAAATGATGAAATAAAAAATCATATGCTTTTCATATTACCTAAAGTGATATACAGATTTAATGCAAACCATATCAAAATTCCAATGGCATTTTTTAAAAGAAACAGTAAAAAAATCTCAAAATTCATATGGAACTACAAAGGATCCAAATAGCTAAAACAATCTTGAGAAAGAAAAGCAAAGCAGTAGGCCTCACATTTCCTGATTTTAAAATATATTACATAACTACAGCAATCAAAACAGTATGGTACTAGCATGAAGATAGAATATCAACCAATGGAACAGATCAAGGACCCAGAAGTAAACCAACACATCTATGGTCAAATGATCTTCAAAAAGGGTACCAAGAATACACAATGGGGAAAGGAAGTTTCTTCAACAAATGGTGTTGGGAAAACAGGATACCCATATGTAAAATAATAAAATTTGATCCTTAATTTATACTATACATAAAAATCAACTCAATGTAGATTAAACACTTAAACATAAGACCCAGACTATAAATATCCTAGAAGAAAACTTAGGGGTAAAGCTTCTTGACATTGGTCTTGGAAATAATTTCTTGGATATGACACCAAAAGCACAGGCAATGAAAATAAAAATAGACAAGTGGGACTATATCAAACTAAAAACTTCTGTGAAACAAGGAAACAAAAGAGTGAAACAAAAAACAAAGTTTGGACTATACCAAACTAAAAACTTCTGTGAAACAAGGAAACAAAAGAGTGAAAAGGCAACCTATGCAATGGGATAAAATATCTGCAAACCATATATCTGATATAGTGTTAGTAGCCAAAAATTATAGAGAACTTATGCAACTCAATAACTAATAAACAATAATTTTAAAAATGGGCAAAGGACTTGGATAGACATTTCTGCAAAAAAGAGAAACTAATGGCCTGCGGCTATATAAAACATGGTGAATATCACTAATCATTAGAAAACTGCAAATTCAAACCACAGTGAGATCTTCTCATAGCTGTTAGGATGGCCATTATCAAAAAAAAAAAAATACGTACATATATATGTAAGTATGTGGAGAAATTGGAGCCCTTGCGCACTGATATGAGAATGTAAAGTAGTGCAGCCACTATGGAAAACAGTATGGAAGTTCTTTGAGGAATTAAAAATAAAACTACCATGTGATCCAGCAATTCTACTCCTGGGTATTTATCCAAAAGAACTGAAATCAGGATCTCAAAGAGATGCTTCCACGTTCATGTTCATTACAACATTATGCGTGATAGCCAAGAAGTGGAAACAATCTATACATCCATTGAAGGATGAATGGATAAAGAAAATGAGGTATGTATATACAGTGGAAATCAGCTCTAACAAAAGAAGGAAATGCTGTCATAGGCTATACCATGGAAGAACCTCGAGGACATTATGCTAAGTGATGCAAGCAAATCATAGAAGACCAAATACTACATGATTCTACTTATATGAGATATCTAAAGTAGTCAAGTTCAGAGAGGCTAAAAGTAGGATAGGGGGGTAGGGGAAATTAGGAGTTATTGTTCACTGGATATAGCATTTCATTCAAGCAAGATGAAAAAGCTCTAGAGATCTGCTATCTAACAATGTACACTCCAAAATTGGTAAGAGGATAGACTTCATATTACATGTTGCTTACCACAATAAAAAGGGCAATTGCTACTGCTGAGTTCTTAAGTTTTTATCACACAATGTTGTGTGTCATAAAAATGTGAGCTTAATAGTGGAAAAAAAAAAAAGAAATCTTGATATGACTGGGCACAAAAGCCGCTGCAGTAGATAAACACGAATGTGAAAAAAAGTAAAAATTAAGCACCAGTGTGAATATTGTTCTAGCATGGAACTTACCACAAAAGAAAACAGAAGAAATTTTAAAATACCATAAAATATGCTGTACAAATAGTCATTGCACTGTTCTGCACTGTGAAGGAAAGGTAAAATATGGACATGGGAGAAGAAAAAAAGAAAATCTAAAAATCTATATTGTTAACTAAATTCTTATTGACAATATGACCCAAATTATGGAAATTTTAATTGTTTTTCATGAATAAATCGACTAAGTGGACATTAAATGTTAAGATGTGAAAAATACAACATAAGGCACTCAGAAACAAAGACTGAATCTATGGAAATTTGCAATACCAATTTTTGAGACCAGTTTTCCATAAACACATAACAAACTATCTAGATTAAGTTTTGCTTCCACCTGTTTACACAGCAGTGTGCTTACCCTGATCATAGAAATCATTCTGTAATAATAAAATAATCTATATTTCCTTGCTGTCTCATGTTGTAGTTTGTCATGAAGACAGGCTAAGATAATGTTCTTTTAGTCATTTTATACCTAAGGCATGATGTATGTGATGAATAGATGAACATATATTGAAGAAAGATCATCAAAGGAGAAGAAGCTTCACATACACTATAAAGAGCAGTAAGGAGTTGTGAATTTATGACAGCAATGAATAAGCAAAGGTGTTTCATTTAGAAATGTACAGTATATGAATGGCAAATATGGATTACCAATGAAAAACCAGAAACCTAAGCAATTGTATCCTAAAAAAAGAAGTAAGAAAAGGTAAAGTATCCATTAAAAAATATGTAAAGGATATGACAAGGCAATTTACAAAAAAAGAATGATAAATAAATGAAAAGCATATAACAAAATATTTGATCCCAGTACTAATCAGAGAAATACAAAAATAAAATAGTAAGATAATATTTTTTTTTCTGCCTTGCAAAATTTGCCTTATGAAAAATCTACTGTTGCCAAAATCAGGGTTGGAGGTCGGAAACACTTAATAACCTTGTGAAAGCAGCAATAATTTTTACTTTACTGAGGATAGTTTGGCTATATGTCTCTTAAAATTTAGTACTCTCATTTCTGGAATTCCATCTGCAGGATATATCACACAAGTGCACAAGGATATACATCCAAAGCTGCTCTTTACACCCATGAAACCACAAAGAATGAAACCATCAAATGGAGATATGTCAAATAAATTATAGTGCAGACATACTATATGCCATTTAACTATGTAGTCATTAAAAAAGGAATGTAGTAAACATATATATGTGGATCCAGAAAAATATCAGTGATATTTTACAAAGTTAAACAAAAAATTCAGGAAAATATGCTTAGTATGACTGACTCTATTTATAAAAAATATATCTAATGCATAGAAATATACATATTATCTGCATGCCTAGAAATGGCCTGGAAAAGTAAGCTTATAACAATGACAAACCTTGTGAAGCATAAGTAAATAAGGAAAATTTTGTTTTGCTTTTAAAGTTTCTATTTACTTCTGATCTTTTGGGTGTGAAAATTATTAACCTTCTGTTGGAAAAATGTACTTTATTATTAACACTGTGATGTTTAATCAAACATATATAAACAAAAATGAAAATCAAATGAAGAACACAGATAAGAAGCTTAAAAGGAGGGGTAATTCCCAATTTGCCTGGAGAAAAAAAAGGAAAGGAATTGAAATGCGTGAATCAGCAGGCCCTTGAAGAGTCAGTGGACAAGGCTGAGCCTGTTATTTTAGGACATATGTCCTTTTTCTAAAACTATCAGTGTTATGGGTCTTGAGACTATTTAAAACAGCCCTGGGCTTCCCTGGTGGCGCAGTGGTTGAGAATCTGCCTGCCAATGCAGGCGACACGGGTTCGATCCCTGGTCTGGGAAGATCCCACACGCCGCGGAGCAACTGGCCCGTGAGCCACAACTACTGAGCCTGCGCGTCTGGAGCCTGTGCTCCGCAACAAGAGAGGCCGCAACAGTGAGAGGCCCCCACTCGCCGCAACTAAAGAAAGCCCTCGCACAGAAACGAAGACCCAACACAGCCAAAAATAAATTAATGAATTAATAAAAAAAAAAAAACAGCCCATAGATCAGATTGTAGCTGAAGGGATTCATGCTTGCATTTAGTTATGAAGTTCAAATTGGAAGCTGTTCAGGCGGAACACTAATAGAAATGGGTGGTAGCTAATTAACCTAAGGCTTCAAAGTAATTGCTCTGCAAGAAGCAATTTTAAAAGGGACCTTTCTGTCTCTCTTTTTTTTTTTTTTTTTGAAAAAAATAAAATGCCCTATTTGATTTTTGGTGCATGAGCAAAACTATAAGTATACACACAAATATTGATTTTTAAAACATTTCTACCTTATCCAGCTTCTTGGTAAGTTTTTGAAAGGGCAAAACGATCACAAGAACTATGCCATATATCACATACTGAATAACCCAGGCTTACGACTTTCCCATATATAAAGATAATCAGAATATATTACTGAAGTGAATACGGCTAGGAGGATAGGGTTATACTGATTAATCCAGCCCTGAGCCACCCACCTCACCACTAGTCAGTAGAGTCAGCTACTCCAAAGCATATAGCTGTTTGGTAGAGAAGTGGCTCCCCTAGCAAAAGCAAGGTGCTCCTGTGGAATGAATGGACAACATCCCAAATTAGCCTCCATCTGCCATGATCTACCACTCTGGCTTCCCATCTTTGATGCATGGTTTCTTACACTTTTAAAAAATATCCATACCTTTATTACATATACTGTACTCATTTCTTCTCAGAGAGAGGAGCTCCAAATTTCCTGCATCTCTACATCCAGTTTCAAAGATACTTTGGGTAGTATGGCATTCTCTCACCCAAAATTAGCTTGGTATCTCTCACTGACAGCTTCATGGTACTTAAGCTTCATGTAGGACACATAGATGTGGAAATAAAATCTGGGTGAAGAATTCTCATCAGAACTTCTGAAATTGAGGCAGGAAAGACAGGACCAGGCCCAAGGACAGCCTACTCACATATTGGCATTAGGCAGTTGGCAAAGCGACCTCCATGTTTTGCACTTGATAAGATTATGACACATGGAGTAATGGCATCTAAAACAGAAACTTTGTAGCGTTTGAACAAGAAACTCTGATCATGAAAACTGGGGAGCATACGCAAATAAAAACGCACAGGTTGCTGATGACCCTGTATGACCTTCCACATGTGGCGCTCAACTAGTAAGGAAAAATTTAAGGGAAAACGCTCTTAGAGTGCATGTACAGTAGCTCCTGGAGACAAATGCATGCTCAGGATGAGAAGCTGATGCAACCTGGTGCAATCCAGGCCACACCTCAACCCTCCCCTCAATGAATATTCCACCCGTAATCAAAAAGACCCTCCACCCACTCAAAGGGCTAAAAATAAAATAAAAAGGGGGATCATCAACCCTGTAGTGCAGCTCTTCACTCAGGAGGATGCCCACACTCTTCTCCTTAGAGTGTGTAACTTTCACTTTTGCCTCAGTAAACTGCTTCTTTGCTCTCTTTGCTCCTCAGCCTCAGCATGTGTGTTTATTTTTTCCTTGGTGTTTTGTGTCCTTTGACCAAATTCTTTTGGACAAGTTGAACGAGAGCCTGGACTTTTGATAAACCTTTTCCGGTATCAAAACCATGGCTGCCTGCCTCATGCAATTAGATCCAAGCTTTAATTGCATGTACCAACCAGTCTAGGTACATGCAGCCGGGGACCATCTTCTCTGACCATTCTATAAATCTTAGGGTTTTACATTACCCAATATGACTACAGAATATTATATACTTATAAAAAATTCTTCAAGAAACATGCTGTGTTTTCTAGGTATCTCCAAGAGTCAAGCTCTCAATAATTTAGACCTCCCATAGAACTAGTAGGGAAGTTTTTAAGATGGCTGCTGTCAGTTGCCCAGGGCTCAATTTTTCTCCCCAACCTTAGATGTCACTCTGATATGGTTAGTTTAGGACTGTGCTCTGGTCAAAGAGCAATTACATAGGTTTTGTTTTGTTTTGTTTTTTAGGTCTGAGCCTTTTATTCCTCTGATAAAATCAGAGTGGGACAGATTTTCCTAAGGCACATTGGCTGCATGGTGGAGATTTGCATACACAAAACAGTTAGCATGATTTACTAAGAAAAACTGGAGTTAATTTTTTACGACTCAAAATGCATACTAACATTATTAAAGTCAAAATGTTGTTTATGAGTGCCCACAATTAGATTAGAAACTACTTCAGGGAAGATACCAATTAGATTGGAATTACTTCTAGGATTGTGTTTGCATGTTGGATCATGTAATGTATAATGAATCAGAAGTGTAGAGGATTTTATTTCATCAACTGTTTTATAATTACTAAGCACAAGATGTATGATAAATGACACATCTTCTAGTATTTTGCTACTGATGTTTTACCTATTTAAAAAAAATAGATAATTTACCTAGCTCTTAAATTGTCATTTGCAAAATTATTGTAACATGGGTCTTGGAAAAACAAAAGGCTTTTTCCAAACAATATGTCTTCTAGATTGTTCTTATTTTATGTAATATTAATGTCTGTTTATTTGTCTTTTGTTACAGGATTTATTTATACATGTGGTGGAACTTTAAAAGGACTTAATGGCACTATAGAAAGCCCTGGTTTTCCATATGGATATCCAAATGGTGCAAACTGTACATGGGTAATAATAGCAGAAGAACGAAATAGAATACAAATTGTTTTTCAGTCGTTTGCTCTAGAAGAAGAATACGACTACTTATCCTTATATGATGGACATCCTCATCCTACAAACTTTAGGACAAGGTTAGTGTATTTTGAATAGAAAAATGGAGGGAAATATTTATTGGGTAAAAGTAGTTTATTTTACAAAGGATGCTTAACATTTGTGGTGCAATTATAATAAAGTCATATTTGCCATCCAATTATTATTCATTTGGAAATATATCATCCCATGAACAAATTAACTCCATATGTCTGACTTCATAACTCTAGTATATTAATATTATCTCTGCAAAAAGTGAATTTAAATTGAATTGTACCTCTTTAGAGTGGTTAAAGGTATTTTGATTTTTAAAATTCTTACCTCAGGGCTTCATTCTTTATGGGCATAACTCTTAGTAAAGTGAAAGATTAACATGTAACGTGTCTTTCAGCGGTATGTACCCAATTTTAATATACAACAATATGCAAAATACTTAAAATCAATATTTATATGATAGCAGAATACATTAATTTTAGATAATGTGTATGGCTTATAAAGTCTAAATATAAAAGTAGACCTTCATATCATCAACTGAGACATTCATGTTTCTCTCCACACAAATGAAATTATTTATTTTTAAGTTAGTTGATAAAACAGATATGAAAATTAGCTGGCACACTGATTGTTTATAAGTGTTTCTTTAGAATCTCTTGTTAGAAAATAGAATATCTAGACATATGATGATAATTTTTGCTGTCTTATCAAAAACTCTTTTTAAACATAAATGAACTCTAATTCAACCAACAAATTAAAAATGCCAGACACTGCATATTTCATTTAGCCCTAGATTTTTACCAATGTATGCATATTTTTCCTTAACTGTAGTATAGTGGGGTTTTTTAAATTCTAATTCAAAATATTCTAAGCAGATAATCTGTAAGAATTAAAGACCCTTACATACTTGACTATGTTTGAGTTATGATTCTGTGATTCTGTTACTTTTTCTAGTAGTTGTTACTGTGTACTTGCCTTCCTGATCTACAGGAATCAGATTATCAACATTAAGTTTTTATACATTCACCAGTCTTCCATATTCTTTTGCATTGATTTTTCCCATTTTAAATAAATATTTGATATATATTATCTTACACTTTTAGTAAGAAAACATGTAACATAGTGGGAAAGTTGTTGGACCAGGAGATAAGACCTGCATTATAGGGTTAGGTTTGTTGTTCATTGGCTGTTTGAGCAATCCACACCATCTCTTTGTGTTTAAACTGGAAGAATTAGTAATACAGAAAATACTGTCCATTTCACTATGCTCTTCTGAATATCTCATGAGATAATGTATATGAAACTGCTGCACGAATATAAAATGCTTTTAGTATACATTTCAACTGTTTGCAGTCAGAATGACACTTAAAAATGTCTGGGTTGTTTCCAACCACATGTCTGTACAACGAAAAGGTCACTAGATTGATTACAGGTGAGGTTCTACTTTTCTTTTTTTTTTTTTGCTCTACATTTATTTACTGAGGATTTCTAACTTCATTTTCTACTTCCTTTTACTCTGTTAAATTATTAATATCGAGTCATTTCAAAGATATACAGTATGGCAGACACGTCGATGGTGCTATTTCATCATCATTGCTAGTATCATTAAAAGTTCCATGTCTTTTGTTAATGATACAGCATTAAGTCAAGATAGAAAACATCCAGCACTGCATGTCATGTGTGTGTGCTTGGCTGCACTAGTGGGTGTATGTAGGTGTGGTGTGGGTGTCTGCCTTCACCTGTACACATCCAATCAGGCTATGAAAGAAAACGGAAGATGCTTCTTAGACTTTCAAGTCGGCGAAATTGATGTATATAAAACTAAAAGCACAAAGAGTTTTGTATATTTCTTTTACATCAGCAATGTATGATATATAGTTGGTATAAATATGAAAAAAAAATAAAGCTCTCCAAATGTTATCTGGTAGTTTCTATCAATTCATTGATAGTATTGTTTGTACAAGGATCTATTCTCTCTAGATCCTCTCAAAAATGAGAAAATCTTTTTATTTTACCCCCCTTCTTTTTTTTTTAAGCAATTGTGGCCTCTGGGAAGTTAAAAGATGGTAAGATGGGGAAAATAAATTTATTGTTCCCATTCTTTCTTTCCTAATCTGTAAATAGGGAATAACAACATTTAATTTACAGAGCATATATAAGGATTACACACTGTATATTGTATTTGTTATATTTAACTTCTCCCCTGTTCAAACAATGTGAAAAGATTCCTACTATTATCATCATCATTTTACAGCTTGGAAAATGAGACTTACATTACTTGCCCAAGGTTAACACTGTTAAAAGTAGCCAGAGGCAGGATCATTATTGCAACCCAGATTTGTCTGAGTTCTGAGCTTACGCTTGTAATAAATCAATCAATTAATTAATTGATTAATTACAAAAAAAAAATATATATATATATAAATAAGTAATATATATATATATCTCCATGGTTTATTTATTGATTAAAGCCTATTTTTTCTTAGTAATATTAGGTAAAATTTAATGAATTAGATAAATAAAAACAATTTTTTAAAACTGTATAGTAGAACATATAAAGATATAAACAAATATAAATTATAAGTTTATTCTTGGTATTTATTTTATGAACTCAGTTCTAATGTTCTCTATAGCATGTTGGTCATTGTTGATGTACAATATATCTATTGGTCTTTATGCCTAAAGAAATACTGTTGCTAATATTATAGAGCTGATTTTAATTAGCAAGACTGGGGGAAAAAATCCAGTGTATAACCTACAGCTCCTTCCAGACTGTGTTTGTACACAGTCTGCTCTTTGATTAGAAGTCTAATCAGCTCCTGGCAGTTTGATTTATTTTTGTGTTTGTCCCTTTGACTCACTGCTTTCTTGCTTTTACTTTCTCTCACATCCTCACTTAATACATGTCCTTATGGTATGTCTGCTATTCTCTATCTTTCAGAAATTGGTAATCATGTTTTGTTACTTTCTGTGAACTCCAATAGACTTTTTAAAATCAGCTTGCTATACTTGCATTGTAATAACACAGAAAAGATGATTTGTAGGTCTTATACTTGCTTGTTTAAGAGGTATATTGGGTTTGGTGATCACAATTTCCTATATTTAAACTATTTTCTATAACTCCAGTTATTGAAGATTCTGCTTGTTTTCCTCTAAGTTTTTTAATTTATTAAATAAAAACTGATACTGGTGGCTGAATTTGATACTTACAGCAATGCACCATTAGAGAACTCCTTTAGTTATATCTTTAGCTTAAAACAAATTTGGTCTGCTTGATGTAAAAAGAGGAATTGTAAGCTTTGCTTACTTTTTTATGCTAATATTGTATTTTCTCAATAGAAAAGTTATAGCAAAAGGTAAAAAGAAAAAAAAATCACTCAATCTCATGAAGCAGAGACATATATTTGTATATTTAGGACCATACTATACATGCTATTTTATGTTCATATTTAGTCTCCTTGAAATAATATATACATATTTCACATGTGATTAGAATTATTGTAAGTATCAAATTTAGTGGATACTTGTCTTACTATAAGCATGGTTCATTTAATTATTCTCCTATTATAAAATATATTGGTTTTTCCTTTCATAATTAATGCAGATATCAGAATTAGCATTAATTCAGATAACAGCGTCACATTACCACTCCTAGGTGAAAAGTGTTCTGGAAAAAGAGCATTTCATTCTAACTTCAATCATGAAAAGTGGCATGGAGAAGGTGGAGTATCAGTCAAATGACAGAATATATCATAACATCAAAATATTTTATTCACATATTTTACTATTAAAAACAAAGTTAGTTTTAAGAATAATTAATTTTCTAGATAAATTATTTCTTTGTAATGTAAAAATGAAGTACAGAGAGACCTTCAAGATGGCGGAAGAGTAAGACATAGAGATCACCTTCCTCCCCACAAATATATCTACATGTGGAACACCTCCTACACAACACCTACTGAACGCTGGTAGAAGACTTCAGACTTCCTAAAAGGCAAGAAACTCCCCACGTACCTGAGTAGGGCAAAAGGAAAAAGAAAAAACAGAGACAAAAGAATAGGGACTGGACCTGCACCACTGGGAGGGAGCTGGGGAGGAGGAAAAGTTTCCACACACTAAGAAGCCCCTTCATTGGCGGACATGGCGGGTGGTGCGGGGGAAGCTTCAGAGCCACGGAGGAGAGCACAGCAAAGAGATTCCTGCACAGAGGATGGGTGCTGAACAGCACTCACCAGCCCAAGAGGCTTGTCTGCTCACCCGCCAGGACAGGTAGGGGCTGGGAGCTGAGGTTCTGGCTTCGGGGGTCAGATCCCTGGAGAGGACTGGGGTTGGCTGCGTGAAGACAGCCTGAAGGGGGCTAGGGCTCCACAGTTAGCCAGGAGGGAGTCCAGGAAAAAGTCTGGAACTGCCTAAGAGGCAAGAGATCATTGTTTCACTGTGTGTGAGGAGAGGAGATTCAGAGCACTGTCTAAACAAGCTCCAAAGATGGGCGCGAGCTGCGGCTACCAGCACGGACCCCAGAGACGGACATGAATGCCAAGGCTGCTGCTAAAGCCACCAAGAAGCCTGTGTGCAAGCACAGGTCACTATCCACACCTCCCCTCCCGGGAGCCTGTGCAGCCCGCAACTGCCAGGGTCCCGTGATCCAGGGACAACTTCCCCAGGAGAACAAGGTGGGCCTCAGGCTGTTGCAACGTCTCGCTGGCCTCGGCAACTGCAGGTTTGCCACGCATTCCATACCCCGCCTTCCTCCCCTGGCCCGAGTGAGCCAGAGCCCCCTAATCAGCTGCTACTTTAACCCTGTCCTGTCAGGGTGGGAACAGACACCCTAGGGCGACCTACACACAGAGGAGAGGCCATATCCAAAGCTGAATGCCAGGAGATGTGCGAACAAAGAAGAGAAAGGGAAATCTCTCCCAGCAGCTTCAGGAGCAGTGGATGAAATCTTGATAATCAACTTGACGTACCCTGCATCTGTGGAATACCTGAATAGAAAACGAATCATCCCAAAACTGAAGCAGTGGACTTTGGGAGCAATGAGATATATTTTTTTCTCCTTTTTCTCTTTTTCCATGTGGCTGACAGGGTCTTGGTACTCCAGCGATTTGTCAGGCCTGTGCCTCTGAAGTGGGAGAGCTGAGTTCAGGACATTGGTCCACCAGAGACCTCCCAGCTCCACATAATATCAAACGGTGAAAGCTCTCCCAGAGATCTCCATCTCAACTCGAAGACCCAGCTCCACTCAATGACCAGCAAGCTACAGTGCTGGACATCCTATGCCAAACAACTAGCAAGACAGGAACACAACCCCACCCATTAGCAGAGAGGCTGCCTAAAATAAAAATAAGGTCACAGACACCCCAAAACACACCATCAGACGCGGTCCTGCCCACCAGAAAGACAAGATCCAGCCTCATCCACCAGAACACAGGCACCAGTCCCCTCCACCAGGAAGCCTACACAACCCACTGAACCAAACTTAGGCACTGGGGGCAGACACCAAAAACAATGGAAACTACGAATCTGCAGCCTGCGAAAAAGAGACCCAAAACACAGTAAGTTAAGCAAAATGAGAAGACAGAGAAACACACAGCAGATGAAGGAGCAATGTAAAAGTCCACCAGACCAAACAAATGAAGTGGAAATAGGCAGTCTAGCTGAAAAAGAATTCAGAGTAATGAGAGTAAAGACGATCCAAAATCTTGAAAACAGAATGGAGAAAATACAGAAACGTTTAACAAGGACCTAAAAAAACTAAAGAGCAAACAAACAATGATGAACAACACAATAAATGAAATTTTAAATTCTCTAGAAGGAATCAATAGCAGCATAACTGAGGCAGAAGAATGGATAAGTGACCTGGAAGATAAAATAGTGGAAGTAACTACTATAGAGCAGAATAAAGAAAAAAGAATGAAAAGAATTAAGGACAGTCTCAGAGACCTCTGGGACAACATTAAATGCACCAACATTCAAATTATAGGGGTCCCAGAAGAAGAATAGAAAAAGAAAGGGACTGAGAAAATATTTGAAGAGATTATAGTTGAAAACTCACCTAATATGGGAAAGGAAATAGTTAATCAAGTCCAGGAAGTGCAGAGAGTCCCATACAGGATAAATCCAAGGAGAAACAGGTCAAGACACATATTAATCAAATTAGCAAAAATTAAATACAAGGAAAAAAATATTAAAAGCAGCAAAGGAAAACAACAAATAACATACAAGGGAATCCCCATAAGATTAACAGCTGATTCTAAGCAGAAACTCTGCAAGCCAGAAGGGAGTGGCAGCACATATTTAAAGTGATGAAAGGGAAAAAACTACAACCAACATTACTCTACTTAGCAAAGATCTCATTCAGATTCGACGGAGAAATAAAAACTTTAATAGAAAAGCAAAAGTGAAGAGAATTCAGCACCATCAAATCAGTTTTACAACAAATGCTAAAGGAACTTCTCTAGGCAGGAAACACAAGAGAAGGAAGAGACCTACAATAACAAACACAAAACAATTAAGAAAATGGTAATAGGAACATACATATTGATAACTACCTTAAATGTAAATGGATCAAATGCTCCAACCAAAATACACAGACTGGCTGAATGGATACAAAAACAAGACCCATATATATGCTGTCTACAAGAGACTCACTTCAGACCTAGGGACACATACAGACTGAAATTGAGGGGATGGAAAAAGATATCCCATGCAAATGGAAATCAAAAGAAAGCTGGAGTAGCAATTCTCATATCAGACAAAATAGACTTTAAAATAAAGACTATTACAGGAGACAAAGAAGGACACTACATAATGAACAAGGGATCAATTGAAGAAGAAGATATAACAATTGTAAATATTTATACATCCAACATAGGAGCACCTCAATACATAAGGCAAATGCTAACAGGAATAAAAGGGGAAATCTACAGTAACTCAATCATAGTAGGGGACTTTAACACCTCACTTTCACCAATGGACAGATCACCCAAAATGAAAATAAATAAGGAAAGACAAGCTTTAAATGATACATTAAACAAGATGGACTTAATTGATATTTATAGGACATTCCATCCAAAAACAACAGAATACACTTTCTTCTAAAGTGCACATGGAACATTCTGCAGATTAGATCATATCTTGGGTCACAAATCAAGCCTTGGTAAATTTAAGAAAATTGAAATTGTATCAAGTATCCTTTCCGACAACAACACTATGAGACTAGATATCAATTATGGGAAAAAAATCTGTAAAAAATACAAACACATGGAGGCTAAACAATACACTACTTAATAAGCAAGAGATCACTGAAGAAATCAAAGAAGAAATAAAAAATACCTAGAAACAAATGACAATTAAAACACAACGACCCAAAACCTATGGGATGCAGCAAAAGCAGTTCTAAGACAGAAGTTTACAGCAATATAATTCTATGTCAGGAAACAAGAAACATCTCAAATAAACAACCTAACGTTAAACCTAAAGCAATTAGAGAAAGAAGGAAAAAAAAAAAAAACCCAAAGTTAGCAGAAGGAAAGAAATCATAAAGATCAGATCAGAAATAAACAAAAAAAAAAATGAAGGAAAAAAAGCAAAGATCAGTAAAACTAACAGCTGGTTCTTTAAGAAGATAAATAAAATTGATAAACCATTTGCCAGACTCATCAAGAGAAGACTCAAATCAATAGAATTATAAATGAAAAAGGAGAGGTAACAACTGACACTGCAGAAATACAAAGGATCATGAGAGATTACTACAAGCAACTATACGCCAATAAAATGGACAACCTGAACAAATGGACAAATTCCTAGAAAAGCACAACCTTCTGAGACTGAACCAGGAAAAAATAGGAAAATAGAAACAGACCAATCCCAAGCACTGAAATTGAAACTGTGATTAAAAATCTTCCAACAAACAAAAGCCCAGAACCAGATGGCTTCACAGGCGAATTCTATCAAACACTTAGAGAAGAGCTAACACCTATGCTTCTCAAACTCTTCCAAAAAATTGCAGAGGAAGGAACACTCCCAAACTTATTCTACGAGACCACCATCACCCTGATACCAAAATCAGAGAAAGATGTCACAAAGAAAGAAAACTACAGGCCAATATCACTGATGAATATACATGCAAAAATCCTCAACAAAATAATAGCAAACAGGATCCAACAGCACATTAAAAGGATCAAACAACATGATCAAGAGTGTTTTATCCCAGGAATGCAAGGATTCTTCAACATATGCAAATCAATCAATGTGATACACCATATTAACAAACTGAAGGATAAAAGCCATATGATTATCTCAATAGATGCAGAAAAAGCTTTTGACAAAATTCAACACTCAATTATGATAAAAACCCTCCAGAAAGTAGGCATAGAAGGAACTTACCTCAACATAATAAGGGCTATATATGACAAACCCACAGCCAACATCATTCTCAATGGTGAAAAACAGAAACCATTTCCAGGAAGATCAGGAACAAGACAAGGTTGACCACTCTCACCACTATTTTTCAACATAGTTTTGGAAGTTTTAGTCACAGCAATCAAAGAAGAAAAATAAATAAAAGAAATCCAAATCAGTAAAGAAGAACTAAAGCTTTTGCTGTTTGCAGATGACATGATACTATACATAGAGAATCCTAAAGAAAACTACTCTACCAGAAAACTACTAGTGCTAATCAATGAATTTGGTAAAGTAGCTGGATACCAAATTAATGCAAAGAAATCTCTTGCATTACTACACACTAATGATGAAAAATCTGAAAGAGAAATTAAGGAAACACTCCCGTTTACCACTGCAACAAAAAGAATATAATACCTAGGAATAAACCTACCTAAGGAGACAAAAGCCCTCTATACAGAAAGCTATAAGACACTGATGAAAGAAATTAAAGATGATACAAACAGATGGAAAGATATACCATGTGCTTGGATTGGAAGAATCAACACTGTGAAAATGACTATACTACCCAAAGCAATCTACAGATTCAATGCAATCCCTATCAAACTACCAATGGCATTTTTCACAAACTAGAACAAAAAATTTCACAATTTGTATGGAAACACAAAAGACCCTGAATAGCTAAAGCAAGCTGAGAAAGAAAATCAGAGCTGGAGGAATCAGAATCCCTGACTTCAGACTATAATACAAAGCTACAGGAATCAAGACAGTATGGTACTGGCACAAAAACAGAAATATAGATAAATGGAACAGGGGAGAATGCCCAGAGATAAACCCACACATGTATGGTCATCTTATCTTTGATAAAGGAGGCAAGAATATACAATGGAGAAAAGACAGTATCTTCAAAAAGTGGTGCTGGGAAAAGTGGACATCTACATGTAAAAGAATGAGGTTAGAACACTCCCTAACACCATATACAAAAATAAACTCAAAATGGATTAAAGACCTAAATGTAAGTCCACACACTAAAAAACTCTTAGAGGAAAACACAGGCAGAACACTCTGTGACATAAATCACAGCAAGATCCTTTATGACTCACCACCTAGAGAAATGAAAATAAAAACAAAAGTAAACAAATGGGACCTAATGAAACTTAAAAGCTTTTGCACAGCAAAGGAAACCATAAACAAGATAAAAAGACAACCCTCAGAATGCGGGAAAATATTTGCAAATGAAGCAACTGACAAAGGATTAATCTCCAAAATTTACAAGCAGCTCATGCAGCTCAATATCAATAAACAAACAACCCAATCCAAAAATGGGCAGAAGACCTAAATAGACATTTCTCTAAAGAAGATATACAGATTGCCAACAAACACATGAAAGGATGCTCAACATCACTAATCATTAGAGAAATGCAAATCAAAAGCACAATGAGGTATCACCTCACACCAGTCAGAATGGGCATCATCAAAAAATCTACAAAGAACAAATGCTGGAGAGGGTGTGGAGAAAAGGGGACCCTCTTGCGGTGCTGGTGGGAATGTAAATTGATACAGCCATTATGGAGATTCCTTAAAAAACTAAAAATACAACTACCAGATGACCCAGCAATCCCACTACTGGGCATATACCCTAAGAAAACCATAATTCAAAAAGAGTCATGTACCACAATATTCATTGCAGCTCTATTTACAATAGCCAGGACATGGAAGCAACCTAAGTATCCATCGACAGATGAATGGATAAAGAAGATGTGGCACATATATACAATGGAATATTACTCAGCCATAAAATGAAATGAAATTCAGTTATTTGTAGTGAGGTGGATGGAGTTAGAGTCTGTCATACAGAGTGAAGTAAGCCAGAAAGAGAAAAACAAACACCGTATGCTAACACATATATATGGAATCTAAAAAAAAAAAAAAGATTATGAAGATCCTAGGGGCAGGACAGGAATAAAGATGCAGACGTAGAGAATGGACTTGAGGACATGGGGAGGGGCAAAGATAAGCGAGAGAGTGGCATGGACTTATATATACTACCAAATGTTAAAATAGATAGCTAGTGGGAAGTAGCCGCATAGCACAGGGAGATCAGCTCAGTGCTTTGTGACCACCTAGAGCGGTGGGACAGGGAGGGTGGGAGAGAAACGTAAGAGGGAGGAGAAATGGGGATATGTGTATACGTATAGCTGGTTCACTTTGTTATAAAGCAGAAACTAACACACCATGTTAAAGCAATTATACTCCAATAAAGATGTTAAAAAAAAAAGAAAAAAAAGAAAGAATTTAGAATTCTCAAGAAAAAAATAATAATAATAAAAAGAAATAAAAATGAAGTACATAATTTAAGAAGATAAAGTTTATGTTGTGACCAGTACTGCATTATGACTTCATGATAATAATCAATTAATAATAATAATAATCAATTATTTATATTTGATATTTATTTACAAATTTATTTTAAAATTTCCATGGAATATCCTTCTCCATCCCTTCACTTTGAGCCTATGTATGTCCTTAAAGCTGAATGAGAAAAATTGAAAGCATATTATATTGCAAATAGTAACAAAAGTAGTAATTTGTTGATATAAATTTGATGAGTATTATACAGAATCTACATGATAAAAAATTGTAATATAGTGCTGTAAGGCATAAAGTTGGAAAATGGAGATCCGCACTATACTCATGGTTATAATTACCACATATTATAAAGCTCTCATTCTTTGAAATTAAAATACAGTATTATCCAAAACTCCTAATGTATTTTGAGTTACTTGAAAAAACGATACGATAGTTTGAGAAACTATCACATAAAAAGTACCAGGAAAATATTTGAGTATAAGGCAAAAGAGTTTAAACTGTAAGATAAAAATGTGTAAAAAATCCCCAATAATTAGAATGTGGTATTGGCTGATATAAGAGTAGAAGACATTGGAACAAATTCTATATGAATTCTGAGAAATAGGAGAAGATTATATCACAGAAGTTACTAAAAGAAACATGATAAATAGTTCATATTATTATAAAGCATGACAAAAAAATGTATACCTACACCTAAAGGAACTAGAGAGTGAAGAACAAACAAAACCCAAAGTTAGTAGAAGGAAAGAAATCATAAAGATCAGAGCAGAGGGGCTTCCCTGGTGGCGCAATGGTTGAGAATCTGCCTGCCAATGCAGGGGACACGGGTTCGAGCCCTGGTCTGGGAAGATCCCACATGCCGCGGAGCAACTGGGCCCGTGAGCCACAACTACTGAGCCTGCGCGTCTGGAGCCTGTGTTCTGCAACAAGAGAGGCCGCGATAGTGAGAGGCCCGCACACTGCGATGAAGAGTGGCCCCCGCTTGCCACAACTAGAGAAAGCCCTTGCACAGAAACGAAGACCCAGCACAGCCAAAAAAAAAAAAAAAAATCAGAGCAGAAATAAATGAAATAGAAACAAAGAAAACAATAGCAAAGGTCAATAAAACTAAAAGCTGGTTCTTTGAGAAGATAAACAAAATTGATAAGCCAGACTCATCAAGAAAAAGAGGGAGAGGACTCAAATCAATAAAATCAGAAATGAAAAGGAGAAGTTACAACAGACACAGCAGAAATACAAAGCATCCTAAGAGACTACTACAAGCAACTTTATGCCAATAAAATGGACAACCTGGAAGAAATGGACACATTCTTAGAAAGGTATAACCTTCCAAGACTGAACCAGGAAGAAACAGAAAATATGAACAGACCAATCACAAGTAATGAAATTGAAACTGTGATTAAAAATCTTCCAACAAACAGAAGTCCAGGTCCAGATGGCTTCACAGGTGAATTCTATCAATTAGAGAAGAGCTAACACCCATCCTTCTCAAACTCTTCCAAAAAACTGCAGAGGAAGGAACACTCCCAAACTCATTGTATGAGGCCACCATCACCCTGATACCAAAACCAGACAAAGACACTACAAAAAAAGAAAATTACAGACCAATATCACTGATGAATATAGATGCAAAAATCCTCAACAAAATACTAGCAAACAGAATCCAACAACACATTAAAAGGATCATACACCATGATCAAGTGGGATTTATCCCAGGGATGCAAGGATTCTTCAATACACGCAAATCAATCAATGTGACACACCATATTAAAAAATTGAAGAAGAGAAACCATATGATCATCTCAATAGACGCAGAAAAAGCTTTTGACAAAACTCAACACCCATTTATGATAAAAACTGTCCAGAAAGTGGGCATAGAGGGAACCTACCTCAACATAATAAAGGCTATATATGACAAACCTACAGCAAACATCATTCTCAATGGTGAAAAACTGAAAGCATTTCCTCTAAGATCAGGAACGAGACAAGGATGTCCACTCTCACCACTATTATTCAACATAGTTCTGGAAGTCCTAGCCACGGCAATCAGAGAAGAAAAAGAAATAAAAGGAATACAAATTGGAAAAGAAGAGATAAAACTGTCACTGTTTGCAGATGACATGATACTATACATAGAGAATCCTAAAAATGCCACGAGAACACTGCTAGAGCTAATTAATGAATATGGTAAAGTTGCAGCATACAAAATTAAGGCACAGAAATCTCTTGCATTCCTATACACTACTGATGAAAAATCTGAAAGAGAAATTAAGGAAACACTTCCATTTACCATTGCAACAAAAAGAATAAAATACCTAGGAATAAACCTACCTAGGGAGACAAAAGACCTGTATGCAGAAAACTATAAGACACTGATGAAAGAAATTAAAGATGATACCAACAGATGGAGAGATATACCATGTTCTTGGATTGGAAGAATCAACATTGTGAAAATGTCTCTACTACCCAAAGCAATCTACAGATTCAATGCAATCCCTATCAAATTACCAATGGCATTTTTACGGAGCTAGAACAAATCATTTTAAAATTTGTATGGAGACACAAAAGACCCCGAATAGCCAAAGCAAGTCTTGAGGGCAAAAAACGGAGCTGGAGGAATCAGACTCCCTGACTTCAGATTATACTACAAAGCTACAGTAATCAAGACAATATGGTACTGGCACAAAAACAGAAACACAGATCAATGGAACAAGATAGAAAGCCCAGAGATAAACTCACGCACCTATGGTCAACTAATCTATGACAAAGGAGGCAAAGATATACAATGGAGAAAAGACAGTCTCTTTAATAAGTGGTGCTGGGAAAACTGGACAGCTACATGTAAAAAAATGAAATTAGAACACTCCCTAACACCATACACAAAAATAAACTCAAAATGGATTAGAGACCTAAATGTAAGACTGGACACTATAAAACTCTTAGAGGAAAACATAGGAAGAACACTCTTTGACATAAATCACAGCAAGATCTTTTTTGATCCACCTCCTAGAGTAATGGAAATAAAAACAAAAATAAACAAATGGGACCTAATGAAACTTCAAAGCTTTTGCACAGCAAAGGAAACCATAAACAAGATGAAAAGACAACCCTCAGAATGGGAGAAAATATTTGCAAATGATTCAACAGACAAAGGATTAATCTCCAAAATATATAAACAGCTCATTCAGCTCAATATTAAAGAAACAAACACCCCAATCCAAAAATGGGCAGAAGACCTAAATAGACATTTATCCAAAGAAGACATACAGATGGCCACGAAGCACATGAAATGATGCTCAATGGCACTAATTATTAGAGAAATGCAAATCAAAACTATAATGAGGTATCACCTCACACCAGTTAGAATGGGCATCATCAGAAAATCTACAAACAACAAATGCTGGAGAGGGTGTGGAGAAAAGGGAACCCTCTTGCACTGTTGGTGGGAATGTAAATTGATACAGCCACTATGGAGAACAATATGGAGGTTCCTTAAAAAACTAAAAATAGAATTACCATATGACCCAGCAATCCCACTACTGGGCATATACCCAGAGAAAACCGTAATTCAAAAAGACACATGAACCCGAATGTTCATTGCAGCACTATTTACAATAGCCAGGTCATGGAAGCAACCTAAAGGCCCATCAACAGACGAATGGATAAAGAAGAAGTGGTACATATATACAATGGAATATTACTCAGCCATAAAAAGGAATGAAATTGAGTCATTTTTTGAGACGTGGAGGGATCTAGAGACTGTCATACAGAGTGAAGTAAGTCAGAAAGAGAAAAACAAATATCGTATATTAACGCATGTATGTGGAACCTAGAAAAATGGTACAGATGAGCTGGCTTGCAGGGCAGAAGTTGAGACACAGATGTAGAGAACAGACATATGGACACCAAGGGGGGAAAACTGCGGTGGGGTGGGTATGGTGGTGTGCTGAATTGGGCGATTGGGATTGACATGTATACACTGATGTGTATAAAATTGATGACTAATAAGAATCTGCAGTATAAAAAAACAAACAAACAAAACAACTAATACAAAACTTTCATTGGGTTATTTGTATGGAAATATGTTAATATAAATGTTTCAGACATTACATGAAATTTCTAAAAATCTTATATGTTCTGGTATAATGTTATAAGTCATAATCCTAGTTATTACTTTAAAATATATATCTCAGAAATAACTAATTTTCTTGTCAACTGCATTATTATGAACTTTCATCAAATCTTTAAAAAAATAAATTAAATAAAATATTTTAAAAAAAGAAACATGATATTTCATATTATTATAAAGCATGACAAAAAATGTATAGAAAGAGATAAGATATGGTTCCATTAATAAAAACATTTTCTATGATTAAAATATACGTCAAACAAAATAAATATTTAAAGAATTATCAGAGGAAATAATTTACTATATATATATGTATATATATATACACACACACACATGTATATACACATATACATATGAAACACAAAGCCTTGATGTGTTTAATATAAATAACTTTTAGAAATTAATCTGAAAATTATAATCATATATATAGAAATATACAAAAATATGAACAGTGAGTTCACATAAGGAAAATGTTAAAATGCTAACATACAATAAGTAACTAGTAAAAATAAATCTTTCTAGTGATTTGAAAAAATAAGTAAAAGTAACTATGTAATTATTTTCAAACAGAAAATTGTCTAAGACTTGAAAAATTGTAAACACTGTCAGTGAAGATATTTTGGTACTTTTCTGCCTGACTAGTGGGAATATCAGTCTGTGCATGATTTCTGAAAGATAACTGTATTAGATATCAAAGGAATTTATCATAAATAAAACTCTAAATATCTGCCTCTCCATGTTAGATTTTCTTTGCTGTTTTTTTTAAAGTAGCAAAATCATGAATGTTTAAAGATAGAGAGTGATTAATAAGCAAAGGAGAATATGCAGTAATTAGAAAACAAGGCTTATAAGAATAATTTATGGATGGGGTAAATGTTCATGACATATTACCGGCTACAGCAAAAAACAGACTTCAAAACAGTACATATAATAATATAATAATACAGCTTGTACATATTGTGTCTGTCTGTCTTTGTGTATTCGTGAACTGAAGGATTTATTACAAAATGGCAACTGTGGTCATCTCATGGTGATGGGGTTATGAGGATTTTTTTCCTTTTTTGCTACTCTTTGATTTCTAAGACTTTTACCTTTAACATCCAGTGGCATTAGAAAAAAATATATTCTGGTTCCTTTATACCTCTTCCAAATTTCAAGAATATTTTCCCACTATATATCACCTAATGATCTAGAGTTTAAATTTCAAACTGGAAGAGATGAGTATCAATATAAAAATGAACATTGACTAATTTCAAGCTCAATAATTTAGACCTTCAAATGAATCAGAACCATATCATGAAAGTTTATATTTGAACTTTTCAAATTTACAATCTAAGTTTACATACTAAAATAATAATGAAAAAGCAATTGTGAAGAAAAAAGTACTTTTTCAAGTTAAAAAATATGACATGTAAATAATTATGTGTGTATATCAAAATTAATTTTTTTCTAAACAATTATTTTATTGTCCAGAAAATAGCTCTAAATCAATAGAAGCAAACTTTAAGTGTGCATATTTATATATGCACATCTCGTTCTTGATGTTGACTAAAGGAGAAAACATTGAAATATATTTTGAATTGTTTAAATTAATAAGTATGTTATTAAAGTCCAAACTTTAAAATTGAGGCATACATTTTCTACAGCTCAGTATTTACATCTTAAGCAGTAAATTAAGTATTGATAAAATATACTCATGTAACCCACACCCTTATTAATATACATTTTTATAACCCCAGAAAGTTCTATAGTATTTCTTTCCAGTCAATGTCTATCTTCACAAGCAACTACTAGTTTACCTCATCAGGAATTAGTTTTGCCCCTTCTAAATATTCATATAAATTGAATGTTACAATATGTATTGTTTTCTTTCTGGTCTTTTTCACTCAGCATAATGTTTGTAAGATTCATCCACATTGTGTGTGCCAACAGTTTGTTCCTTTTTGTTGCTGAGTAACATTTTATTTTATGAATTGTTCATTCTGCTGTTGATGAACATTTGGACTGTTTTAAGTTTTGGGATACTCTTCGTAAAGATACAACGAACATTCATGCATAAGTCTTTTTGTGGATACATTTTCATTTGTCTTAGATAAATATCTAGCAGGGAAATTGTTGAGTTACTGGGTAAATATATGTTTAATTTCATTTTAAAAACTCCCAAACAGGTTTCCAAAGTGGTTGCCCCGTTTTTATTACACCATCATTGTATGGGAGCTCTGATTATTCCACATCTTCAATAATATTTGAGAATGTCAATCTTCATTGTTTTTATTTTTCATCTCTGTGATCGCTAGTCACTTTTTTATGTACTTACTGACCCTTTATTGATATATCTTATAACGTGTTCAAATATTTTCCTGTTTTTTAATTGGGTGTTTCATTTGTCTTTATAAGTTATATGTGTATTTATACAATCTTTATACCATTTTTTAACAAATATATACATTACAAATGTTTTCTTTCAATCTATGATTGCTTTTTCATTTTCTTTCACTTTCTTTAGATTAGCTGAAGTTTTAAATTTTGACAAAGTCCAATTTAATTAATATTTTATTTTTTAGTGCTTTGTAAACAGTCTGACAAATATTTGCTTATCCAAAGATGGAAAGATATTCTCCTGTATTTTTTTCTGAAGCTTTAAAATTCTAGATTTGATATTTAGGTCTATGATCAGTCTTGAAGGTGTGAAAGCGTCTAGGTTCATTTTAATCTATGTGGGTATTATACTAAACAAGAATGAACATGGCCTATGTTTTAAAGAATCTTAGAATTGACAACTAAATAATGTGTGCTGGCTGGCTGCTTCTGAGCACAGTTAAAATTAAGCATATTTAAAGTAATTTTTAAAACATGATTGTTTGATTAAATAAATTTTGCTACAGAAGGCCTGTCTTATTTTTTTCTCCCTATCTCTATGATAAAACTATCCTTTACCTCTTTAGTTTTTTATTACTTAGTGTAAATTATCTATAATCAATAGTGTGATTATCTATAATCAATTTAACCTTTTGTTCATAGACACAAAATACACTTCATTACTGTTGCTAAATTCTCTGAACTCCATTTATCCCCTTATTGTTATTGATTATCAGTGATTCACCCAGCATTTTTTCTCAGTGCAGTGAGGAATAGGTATAAAAGATGTAATATTTTCTGTCGCTATTTCTTGTTTATATTACATATTCGCTGGATTCATGACATAACCATAGAATTCACAAGCCTAAGTGACATAATCAAGGAATAGTAATTAGAATGAATAAACAACAGTCTGTAGCTAGAATTCCCACTTGTGTAATTGGTAGACTTTCCTCCTTCAGAAAATGTTGGCTGTGTCCCCATAAACGTTCTTGAGCAGTCACTATAGTTCTCTTCTTTCATGATTAATCTTGTCTCTTTTCTTCTCTCCTTTGTTCCCCGAGTTTCTCATATAACCTCTCATGTTAAAATCTCTTCATCCTAATCGCTGCTCCTTTCAGTGCAACACAGTGATCTGTCTCCTTTCCTGTAGGTATAATGTTGAGGTAGAAAACAACTTTCTCACAAAAATTATTAGAAAATTTCTAAATGACTTGCTAGACCATAGAAACAAATGGCCATAGGGTATACTCTATGGCAGTGCACTCCACTGTTTTAACTGTACTTCCAAGTCCCTGTCTCCAGGCTATCAGAAAGGTTTGACTAAGAGTGATACAACCCAATCCAGTTTGCTGTCTCTATAGATTTCCACCTTCAGAGTGAGAATCAGTCCTTGTATCCTGATTATCTCTCTCATATAACACAATGTCTGGGAAATGCAGATATGCTACCGCCTGACTCCAGGGCGTAGGTAGTGTGTGTGTGTGTGTGTGTGTGTGTGTGTGTGGTAATTGCATGTGTGATATTCACAAATGTATACTCAATAAATAAAGAGAAGTAACACCAGGTTTTTCTCATTTATCTCTTATATTAATGAGATCCAAATGGCAACATGAATTTTGCTTATTGTTAATCCAAATACGACCTTAGTAATTGCACTGTATCGAAAATACAAACGAATCAATGGACAAAGGATTAATCTCCAAAATATATAAACAGCTCATGCAGCTCAATATTAAAAAAACAAACAACCCAATCCAAAAATGGGCAGAAGACCTAAACAGACATTTCTCCAAAGAAGACATACAGATGGCCAAGAAGCACATGAAAAGCTGCTCAACATCACTAATTATTAGAGAAATGCAAATCAAAACTACAATGAGGTATCACCTTACTCCAGTTAGAATGGGAAACATCAGAAAATCTACAAACAACAAATGCTGGAGAGGGTATGGAGAAAAGGGGACCCTCTTGCACTGTTGGTGGGAATGTAAATTGATACAGCCACTATGGAGAACAGTATGGAGGTTCCTTAAAAAACTAAAAATAGAATTACCATATGATCCAGCAATCCCACTACTGGGCGTATACCCAGAGAAAACCATAATTCAAAAAGACACATGTACCCCAATGTACATTGCAGCACTATTTACAATAGCAAGGTCAAGGAAGCAACCTAAATGCCCATCGATAGATGAATGGATAAAGAAGATGTGGTACATATATACAATGGAATATTACTCAGCCACAAAAAGGAATGAAATTGGGTCATTTGTTGAGAAGTGGATGGATCTAGAGACTGTCATACAGAGTGAAGTAAGTCAGAAAGAGAAAAACAAATATTGTATATTAACACATATATGTGGAACCTAGAAAAATGGTACAGATGAACCAGTTTGCGGGGCAGAAATTGAGACACAGATGTAGACAACAAACTTATGGACACTAAGGGGGGAAAGCAGCGGGGGGTGGGGGTGTGATGAATTGGGCGATTGGGATTGACATGTATACACTGATGTGTATAAAATTGATGCCTAATAAGAACCTGCAGTATAAAAAAACAAACAAAACAAAAAAAAATAAAATAAAATAAAATAAAATTGATGACTAATAAGAACCTGCTGTATAAAAAAAAAATTTAAAAAAAGAAAATACAGACTCCACAAAACACAGAAATTGAGAATAGAAATGGGTTTTTCTATGGACGAGCTTGAAAAAATTGTTATATTGTGGCTAGTATTCTCCTCCCCCAAAGTTTAGTTTACTTAAGATGTATTTCATTGCCATAGGGCATACAAGCTAATTAGAAAAAATGCCAATTAAAATTTTGAGGCACCTTAGGCAGTTAATGACTCTTCTCCTTAGATATCATTCTTCACTTTGTAGCATTCAAATTAATGACTGGATAGATCTCAAGGACAGACAGCGTTTCTAGAACTTTTTGTCAACATAAAAGACTCTTTCAAATCTGAGTAAGGCAAGGATTCAAGAGTACACACAATCATTTGTTGTCTATCCTAGGCATGTTGCCAAAAAGAATTGAGGTGGCTTTTAGTAAAGAAACAGACTAAATTAAACCATTAAAACATGGGTCAAAACATGAAACATAAGATGTCATCATCGAGTTTAACCACTTTGTTCTATGGATTATATTTATTCAATCTTTTACAGCAAAACTATGAAAAGTTTACTTCCGTTAGCCGGTTTTCAGTAAAACAGCACTGATATCCTAAAAGTAAACTACACATGGTGTTATGCCAGTAACTAGCAATATTTCTTGTGTAAGTAACTCATTCTTCATAAACATTCATTTCTCAACTGTAAAATGGCATATCAAAAGGCCTGTTTATCTCACAGAGAGCAACTTGATGTTCTAATAAATATAAATGTTTTTCATAATTAAAAATTTCATTTAGCAAACTAAAACCCTAAATAAAACTTTAAGATTAGGCATCCCAGATTAGCTCTTTTTGAATTCTTTTAGATTTGTTAATATATGCATTCTAAGGGGATCTATAGATATTCTGTATCTGTTAAAAACTAACATCTTCTGAATACACAGGCTATATCAGGCTATTTATACGCAACTCTCATAACATCATTTCAGATATTCTTCCCAATACTCTTATTATACAGATGAGAAAAATTTCAGAAGTATCAATAACTTTTACAAGATCAAAAAATTAGGTTTCCAAGAGACTGAAGTTTGAATCTAAATAGGTTAGAGCACAGCTCATTGGTTACATTTATTTTTATTTTTCAATTATACCATTTTTGAATGATGGATAAGATTTACTTTAAACTAGACAACTATAGAATCAGATAACTTTTATTAACCATTTATTTTATTCTGCAATTTTACTAAATCTAAACTAAAAGGTCAAGAGAATTAAAGGGTATAAGAAAAGGACCCATATTTATATCAGGATCCACTTTTTAAAAAATTACCCTTTTGCTTTTATGACATAACATACATCCAAAGGCATATATGTGCCATAAAAATGATTGTGTCACAGAGAACTAATCTTTCATAGATGTTTCAATTTGATATTCTAAATATATCTAGAAGATATTGAGCCCTCATAGAAGAAGGATTGAATTTATCAAATAAAAAATATATAATTAAGTGCATGGTCATATACTTTTTAGAAGACATTTTTATTGTATCTATAACTGGTATTTTTAGAAAAACATCATAAGTTAACTATATATAAATTCAAAAGTGGTATTTAACAAATCCTTAATTTATATTGATTTTATAAAGATTATAATAGTTATTTGGACCAAAGTTTGGAAGGACAAAAAATTAATTTAAAGGATTCAAGAAACAATTATTTTCTAAATAATCTTCCTAACTAAATGCAGATTTTAAAACACTAATATTAGAAAATATCAGTGATCATAAATTTGTACATACACATATACCAAATATAAGGACATTACAAAATCAGTGGCAAGATCTAGTAATAAAATATTATCTTCAAACTTCTATATATTAAAAATTAATACAGTATATGTATATTTCTTTAAAGATTTGCTTCTTTGAGGTATTTGTTCAAAAATAAAATTTCAGAATCTTGCCATATATGTGACACTTTTCTTGGTGGATAGAAGGGCTAAAAAATGCATAGAATATGGAACCTTGTCATGAAAGCTACCAATATATTTGTGGTATTTTTTTTTTTTTACCTGCATGAACAAACAGAGCAACCTCATTTCATTCATTTAAAAAATAATGATTTCTAATTACAAAAGTCAAATATTTTGGGGTGAGATGTGATCACTGGAAAATATTCAAGTAAAAAGAAAAGTAATATTAATACAACCCACTGCCACACAAGATTTATTGTTATACTGGTATTGTTTGATGTGTCAATTCGTATTTCTGCATGAATTTCCTATGTTCGCTTTATGCTCTTTTAAAAAATATATTTTATATATAAATATGTAACTATGTAACATACAGACTATGATGCATTATATTAGCATGAACACCAATAAGCCTATAACTTAACAAAGACAGTGACAATATTTGTTTCTTTCCTATCCATCCCTGGCCTTACTCTGATTTCTCACCAGTAACAAGCATTTCTCCACATTATGGCCATCATTTTCTAAACTTTTTCCAGATGTATAGTTGAATCATACATGCATATATCCCTAAACAACATAAAGTTTAATTTTGCTTATTTGTCAGTTTCATAAAAATATATATCATACTGTTATAGTTTTTGGAGACTTGCTTTTTGACTCCACATAATGTTTCTAAGAGTCATCCATGTTGTGGCACATTGCTTTAGTTCATCCATTTTCATTCATCTTTATCCAATCTTATGCATATACTACACTTCACTTATGGATATAATGCACTGTACTGGTTTATTTTCTAAAAGAAAAAATTTGTATTGCTTTCAATTTTGCCATTACAAATAATGTGACTATGAATAAACTTGTATATATTTTCTGGTACAGAGTATAAGAGATTCTCTCAGATTCCAGAGAAGAAGGGCTGCTTCAGTGTATACAGAAAATGCAATTGTTGAAATTTACTCACATTCACATAATGCAAATTGTTTTTCCAAGTGGTTATACCACTTTACAATACCACCAACAATGTATAATGAATAATTTATAATTGACAATGTCTTCATATTGGACATATTCAACACAATATTTTCCAGGGATCTTAATTTTTGAAAATTCTTTGGGTGTAAAAAGCTGTCTCATGGTTTGAATTTGTATTTTTCTGATTGAAATAAATCTTTCCTTAGGTTTATGTGCCACTCCTGAGGGTTTGGATTTAAGGTAGGAAAAAAAGACATGAGTCAAGGAAAATTCTATGTTTTATTGTCATGAAAAACTGAAAAAAAATCTAGTTATATTTTTCTGGATGAAGAAGATAGAAAATGATCATGTTGGGATGGAGGCTGAAATAAGGAGTTTGGTTTGGTCATGTTAATTTTTAAAGCCTATTAGGCACAGAGGTAGCGATGTCAAGTGAGTATTTGGATACACAAACATGGAGTTGAGGGGAGAAAGAAGCAATGTTAAACCATGGTGTTGGATGAGGACACATTGGGACTGAGAGAGAAAATATCTGAGGACTGAGGTATGGGCACTCCAGATACAGAGACCATGGAGGTCAGGAAGAAGCAGTGGAGAAGGATGTAGAAGTCAGAGGCCAGGGAAGTAAGAGGCAATAAAGTGAGCATGGTATTTCAGGAGCAAAGAAAGTAGAAGGAGACACAATGAGCCTGTGTTAAGGCTCAAAGTTGCTTTTTATTCTGGCTTGTGATGATTTGGCAATATAATTCCTACAATAATTTAGTAAGACTGTGGCCTTTTTGCTTTCCTTGAGTTTCATATGTCACTAACTGTTATCAAAGTTTTGACTTTTATTTTCTAAACATAGTTCTAGAATAGGTTTTATTTATTTTTTCTCCATCACCTTTTTTTCTCTCTCAAATTACTGGTGACTACCCTGAGGCCATATGAAACATGAGAATTTTGTGGAAAGATGGCACCCTTAATCTCACTATTATCTCATAACTTTGAGGCCCTTGTTCTCTAATCCTTTTTCAATCTTTTTTAATAAAAATATTTGTATCCAGAAGTAGTTGGCTGTTCCAGTTACAGAATGCTGTTATCTCTAAACTCTCTTCCCTTTGATATCTGCTTGAAAACCAGCCAAATCTTGCTTGAACACTTTTTGTGTAATATGTTTCTATATTGCAGTATATTTGTAAGGGCAAATCTATTGTTATATATTTCTAAAGGCAGGCAACAGTTCTGCACATCACTTTCTGGCTTTTTAAGCCACTTTCTCTAGAATTAAAAGCTCAATAGGCTCATGATAAGCCCTCAAAGTCAAATACTTTACCAAATGCTGTGCCACTGCCTAAAATAGGTCTTTACATTTCTAGCATGTGATAACTATTTCCTCAACACCCACTGCCGACTGCTAAGCATGGTATATATTTTACACCTTTGTCGTGGCAGTGTAACACTTAAAGAGCTATTCCACAAATATTTTACAAATAAGCAGATGAGTAGCCAAAAAAGGACAGAAAATTATTCTAGTTTTAACACTATGTTAATTATAAACTATAAAATATTCTAGTTTAAAAATAACAAGATGTCACCTGAAAGTCATATGAATTCTTTTCCAAATGGTACAATTTTCTCTGGTTCTGATAGACTGACAAAATATCAATTACTATTCATTCAATAGGGAAATAAAAAAAAAGTTCTTTTCACTTCTATTTCCCTTTAACAAGCTGAGCATAAATAGCAAGTTCTGGGCATAACATTTTGATATAGGCATTGTGTGCAGACAGCTTGTCAGGGAGAATTCCCCTTTTTACCCTCTTTTTGCTGCTGAGTCCCTGCTGTTTACTTCCCTCTCAGTATCCCTCATCTATAATTGGATCTTGAATTCTACATTTTGAATTTTTCACCTCTGCTCTCTCCCTTGGATTTTACCTAACATGTAACCCAATCTCTCCAGGCTCTCCTCCATAAGCATCTCCCCATGCTTAGTCTACATCTCTGCAGAGGGGCTGATATAGACAAGGATTTCAGCTAATCTCTTGAGGTTTTCGTCCTCTAACCTGGGATAAGAGAATGTTAAGATAGTAATATATTACTTTAGATGATGTGTAGGTACTATGTTCTTGATTAATTCATAGTGGAGGCTCAATAAAATGTTTGTTGATTGAAAATGTAAAAGCAGTTGTTTTTGATTATGAAACTGATTCACTGTTTTGATCTATTTCTTCCTGGTTAATTTTTAGGTCAATAATGAAAATAAAATTTTGAAAATGACCACATAAGTTTATATTTCATGAATATAAAATGAATCCCACTATTATTATATCAATGTTTTTCATTCTAGAAAAAGCCTCATTTAGGTTAAAATACTTAAGTATTTTTAAAATATGTTTTGAGAGATTCCTAGGATTATTTCCAAGAACAAATGAAAATCATGGGGAAAAGCTTTCATGTAAAAGCTTAAGTTCTCGACCAGAGCCTCCCATCAAGCCTCTTAGATAGCCTCAACCACCAGAGGGCAGACAGCAGAAGCAAGAAAAACTACAATCCTGCAGCCTGTGGACCAAAAACCACAGTTACAGAAAGATAGACAAGATGAAAAGGCAGAGGGCTATGTACCAGATGAAGGAACAAGAAAAAACCCCAGAAAAACAACTAAATGAAGTGGAGATAGGCAACCTTCCAGAAAAAGAATTCAGAATAATGATAGTGAAGATGATCCAGGACCTCGGAATAAGAATGGAGGCAAAGATTGAGAAGATGCAAGAAATGATTAACAAAGACCTAGAAGAATTAAAGAACAAACAAACAGAGATGACCAATACAATAACTGAAATGAAAACTACACTAGAAGGAATCAATAGCAGAATAACTGAGGCAGAAGAACGGATAAGTGACCTGGAAGACAGAATGGTGGAATTCACTGCTGCGGAACAGACTAAAGAAAAAAGAATGAAAAGAAATGAAGACAGCTTAAGAGACCTCTGGGACAACATTAAACGCAACAACATTCGCATTATAGGGGTCCCAGAAGGTGAAAAGAGAGAGAAAGGACCAGAGAAAATATTTGAAGAGATTATAGTCGAAAACTTCCCTAACATGGGAAAGGAAATAGTCACCCAAGTCCAGGAAGCGCAGAGAGTCCCATACAGGATAAACCCAAGGAGAAACACGCCGAGACACACAGTAATCAAAGTGGCAAAAATTAAACACAAAGAAAAATTATTGAAAGCAGCAAGGGAAAAACGACAAATAACATACAAGGGAACTCCCATAAGGTTAACAGCTGATTTCTCAGCAGAAACTCTGCAAGCCAGAAGGGAGTGGCATGATATACTTAAAGTGATGAAAGGGAAGAACCTACAACCAAGATTACTCTACCCGGCAAGGATCTCATTTAGATTTGATGGAGAAATCAAAAGCTTTACAGACAAGCAAAAGCTAAGAGAATTCAGCACCACCAAACCAGCTCTACAACAAATGCTAAAGGAACTTCTCTAAGTGGGAAACACAAGAGAAGTAAAGGACCTACAAAAACAAACCCAAAACAATTAAGAAAATGGTCATAGGAACATACATATCGATAATTACCTTAAACGTGAATGGATTAAATGCCCCAACCAAAAGACATAGACTGGCTGAATGGATACAAAAACAAGACCCATATATATGCTGTCTACAAGAGACCCACTTTAGACCTAGGGACACATACAGACTGAAAGGGAGGGGATGGAAAAAGATATTCCATGCAAATGGAAATCAAAAGAAAGCTGGAGTAGCTATACTCATATCAGATAAAATAGACTTTAAAATAAAGAATGTTACAAGAGACAAGGAAGGACACTACATAATGATCAAGGGATCAATCCAAGAAGAAGATATAACAATTATAAATATATATGCACCCAACATAGGAGCACCTCAATACATAAGGCAACTGCTAACAGCTATAAAAGAGGAAATTGACAGTAACACAATCATAGTGGGGGACTTTAACACCTCACTTACACCAATGGACAGATCATCCAAAATGAAAATAAATAAGGAAACAGAAGCTTTAAATGACACAATAGACCAGATAGATTTAATTGATATATATAGGACATTCCATCCAAAAACAGCAGATTACACGTTCTTCTCAAGTGCTCACGGAACATTCTCCAGGATAGATCACATCTTGGGTCACAAATCAAGCCTCAGTAAATTTAAGAAAATTGAAATCACATCAAGCATCTTTTCTGACCACAACGCTATGAGATTAGAAATGAATTACAGGGAAAAAAACGTAAAAAAGACAAACACATGGAGGCTAAACAATACGTTACTAAATAACCAAGAGATCACTGAAGAAATCAAAGAGGAAATAAAAAAATACCTAGAGACAAATGACAATGAAAACACGATGACCCAAAACCTATGGGATGCAGCGAAAGCAGTTCTAAGAGGGAAGTTTATAGCTATACAAGCCTACCTAAAGAAACAAGAAAAATCTCAAATAAACAATCTAACCTTACACCTAAAGAAACTAGAGAAAGAAGAACAAACAAAACCCAAAGTTAGCAGAAGGAAAGAAATCATAAAGATCAGAGCAGAAATAAATGAAATTAAAAAAAAAAAAAAAAAGCTTAAGTTCTCATTTTTGAACACTTTCCTAACTATGCTCTTCTAATCATGCCTCTCCTCACTGCATACAAAAACTAAATTTTCATTACAGTATCAATCTTATTTTCATACTAATTCCTCTTATTATTCTCTATTAGTGCAGGCAGCTAATATTTTACTCTGCATTGCATCACAGCCCATTGATTAAAAATATTCATCTTTGTATATATCAACCAATTTTATTTTGTTCCATATTGCCTCTTCTGCTGTCACATCTAAATCACTGTGTTATAATGAAAGCCAAAAATTGACATTTCTCTACAAAATTTAAGAAAAGCTAAAATTTTGTACATTAATCAAGGTGTATGTTACAAAAAAAAATAACGTAAACTTCCATGATGAAAAATTCTATAGTTGTTTAAAAATAAAAGTTATTTCCAAGAATGTATAAAAATTGAATATAAAAACACAATATAATCTGTTTTTGATCTTGAATAGGCATGAAGTCTTTGTGGTTAGGGAAGGGAGACTATATTTGCCTTTCTATCTCTGATACTAAGTATAATACTAATATGATGTAAATATTTAATAATATTTGCCTGATGACTAGCTCAGAAATGACTATTAGTTTGAACAAAATAATATTTTAATTTCATTAATTTGCCCAGATTAAATTTAATCTTTTCTTGGGATGATTCATTGGAGTGATATATTTTTGTCATCTGATTGACTACTGCTTCAAATTGTTAGGTAAATTTTTCACATTTAAGTTCTCATAGTTAACTTTGGTATGTTCTGTGAACTAATTCTAAGATGCAATTCCAGAGTGTTATTATATAAATATGTCTGATGAAAATAAGGACAATGCATAGAAGTATGAGTGTATAATTTTAAAAATAAACTATTGGAACAAAATATTATTGCAAAACAACTATATAATTGGTATCAGTAATATACCAATCAGTAGAACCATTTTTGTAGTCAATGAAAACATGTCATCTATATTTACATACATGCAACCATATGTCTTTGATATTCACATCTGTGTGTACACATATTTCATATATAATTCTGTAGCTGTATGCCTAAATACATTTCTTATTAATTATTGATTTTTACTTTTTATTCAAGAACTTCAAAAAAATGCCAGGTATTAATTCAGCCCATTAAATCTGGCATCTTCCTTACAAGAATCTTTTTTCTATTGTTTAATATTTAAAAATTTTTCTCTGCAAGAACTATTTTCCAGTTTAATAATCAAGATTGGCTAATATTCATTCAAATGATGTCTTCTTCTCATACTGTAGACTTTTATTAAAAAGTATTTCTTCCACTTCACGTCCAAGTAAACCCTCCTGTTCTGCAAGGGAAAATCACTAAATGCTCCCTTCCTTACTATGATTTTTTTTTTTTTTTTTACTCTGCTGTCCATTTTCATTTGCAGCCTGTATTTTTTTAAATGTTTTATAGAAGTACAATACACATAAGAGACTAAATTACATTTTGAGTTTGATGAATTATGTTAAATGAACATATCCACGAAATTAGAACTATGTTCAGAAAAAGAACATTGCTTCCTTCCAATCACCAACCCATGTTCCTCCCCTCAAAGTAACTACTCTCCTAACATGTAATGTGAGATATTAGTTTCGCTTGTTTTTAAGTGGAAAGACGCAGTAGGTGATCTTTGCCTATGGCTTCTTTTGTTCAACTTCATGGTAGTGAAATCCCAGCCTATCGTGTCTAGTTATAGTTTATTCATTTTCATTGCTATATGGTTTTGCATTGTATATGTTAATTTATCTACTCCACTACTTTCTAAGTCGACCCTTCCTCTTCTTTTAATTGAAGTATAGCTTATTTACAATATTATATTAGTTTCAGGTGTACAATACAGTGATTCAATATTTTTATAGATTATACTTCATGTAAAGGTATCATAAAATATTTGCTATATTCCCTATGCTGTACAATATATCTTTGTGGCTTATTTACTCTGTATGTACTTGTTTGCACCTCTTAATCCCCTACCCCTATCTTGCCCCTCCCTTCTTCCCTCTCCCAATGGGTAACCACTAGCTTGTTCCCTGTATCTGTGTCTGTTTTGTTATATTTGTTCATTTGTTTTATTTTTTAGATTCCACATATAAGTGAAAATATACAGTATTCATCTTTCTCTGTCTACTTCACTATTGAGAGTCCCCATAAACTAGCAAAAAGAACATGGCCTTAATTTCTGGCTTTTCCATCTACTATCTGTGTGACTTTTAACAAGTAGTAATTTCTCTTTATAGGCCTTTGACTTCTCCATTTGCAAAATAGAATAAAAATAAAGTCATACACAGTTTTATAGGTTATGGGGGATAAGGAGATAATGTACGCTGAACACTTAAATCATAGTGGAAACTTAGTAATTAGTAGCATTTAACATTATTTCATTAGTGAAAATAATTCTGATTTGAAATACAAGCAGCCAAATAAAGCATTTTGTTGACATAAATATTTTAATTTTAAAGGCATGTTTAATTTTATGTTTCAAGGTAATATGATTGTCCTTGTTAGCTAAAATGAAATTAAGCCACATATGTAAATGTGGTAATACCACATTTAATTTGGTACATTACAGCAACAAGATGTATCGAATGGTTCAGGGAGTACAATGAGTTTAGATGTAAAACATTATTCAGAATTGATTTAAGACTATATAAACATAAATTTAGTTATAATGGAGATAGCATATCATATATGGAAATGCGGTTTTACCCAAGACAAATAATGTTAATATCGTGACCTAATTTCATGATCAACAAGGTAGTCCTTTGTTAACTGTAATGGAACATAAAGTATTTGTTTATTAATTTCATTTCTTATGCTTCCTTCTTCCTATATCTTTTGTGAAAAAAATTGAGAAAAATCATTTTCTACCTATGGATAGCCACCTTCCCTAATTGTTTTGTATCAGACAGGATACAATTGGAAACACAAACAGAAGGAATTTAATATAGGGAGCTAGTTGTAAAAGACTTGAAGAGATGAAACCAGGCAATAGGAGAAATAATCCCGAAATTATTTATTATACAAAGGAACTATGGCTACAGAAAAACAAAATGCTGGGGGAGGTTGGGATATCCAGAATGCAGAACACACTGACTGTTGTGCCTTGAAGAATGCTGTTCCATGGAAGGGGGTGGCACTTAGTGGACACTGGAGTCAAGGAGGTGGGCCACCTAGCAGATGCTAACCCCCCAGAGGGGGAACCACATGACCACTACTAGGACCACCAAGGAAGGACTGCTTCCAGTATCAAAGCTGGGATCATCAAAGAAATGCAGCCATTTCCATAGTTGCTGCCAGGAAGAGAAAGAAGAGAAAGGGAGAAAGAAGGAATAATAACTTCTCTCCACTTCTCTATTTCTTCTCTCACCAATGGTTCCTAATATGCAGAACTCATCAGGAAGGCACCTGTCACAGAAGTCTGAACAGAGTAAGGAAGTATGGGGTTGGAAATGATGAACAACCAACAAATAACTGACTCATTCCAGTTATTTTTTGCCTTCCTTTGTTTGTTTTAGTTTTTTAATTTTCCCTTGTGGTGGTTAATTGCAGAGTAGTCAGAATGAATGGAGTATATTACATTAAACTGGAATAAACACTAGCTTGGAAAGCTAGGCTGGGTGCAAAGATGAACAACCTTCAATCAAAAACATAGGCTTTATCCAGTATGTGATTAAGAGTTATTAAAGGATTATAAGTAGCAAAGTAAGGTAGTACCAAGGTCAAATACTTATAAATTGTTGCTTTAGGAGGCCTGTGGAGAAAACTTTAAGATTATAGGTAGGTAAGACTAGAAGCAGAAGGATTTCCTACTAAGAGTCTATCAAAAGAGTTTAGATAAGAGAAGATGAGGGTCCAAATTTAAGCAGAGTTAATGGGAATGGAGATCAGTATCTGGAGTTGAAATCTATTTTATATACTTTGTGTTCTATTTTAATGTATAACACTCAATTAGAATTAGAATGGACTACATTTGTCTTTATTGTATTATCCTACATTTCTATGTTGTACACACTATAGCCATTCCAGAGTACAGGCATACCTCAGAGATATTGTGGGTTTGGTTCCAGACCATGGTAACAAAGTGAATACCGCAATAAAGTGAGTCACACAAATTGTTTTGTTTCCCAGTGCATATAAGAATTATGTTTACACTACACTGAGTAGTCTATTAGTTGTGCAATAGCCTTCTGTCTAAAACAATGTACATACTTTAATTAAAAAATATTTTGTTGCTAAAAAATGCTAACCATCCTCTGAGCCTTAGCAAGTAGAAGTAGTAACATCAAAGATCACTCATCACAATAAAAACATAATAATGATAAAATAGTTTGAAATATTGCAAGAATTACCAAGATGTGACACAGAGACACAAAGTGAGCAAATGCTGTTGGAAAAATGAGGCCAACAGATTTGCTTGACACAGATTTACCACAAACCTTCAATTTGTAAAAAATGCAATATCTAGAAAGTGCAATAAAGCAAAGCACAATACAATGAGGTGTGCCTGTAATGTAGTTTTTAAAATGTTGTTTTCCTCTCTATCTAGTTCAAAAAAATACTGAGAATATATGTGTGTTAACATTAATGATTCTAAAATTCGTCTTAAATTAAAAAAATAAATCTACTTTCCCCACCAAATTTTGAGAGCCTCCTATTTGTCATGCCATTATTCCAGGACCTATGCATTGCAGAGGAAACAATTTCTCCACCTTGGTAGTGGTTATATTCTAGTGAGAACAGCCGGAAAATAAATAAGGAAACAGATTAGGCAGATAGTGATAAGTGCTTTGGAAGTCACTGGTGGATTTTGGACATCAATGGAGAAGATATATGAATCAATGTTTATTTTCAAAAGATCACTCTGGTAATGGAGTTGAAGGTATACTGGGGGAGAGAGATTTGCAAGGGGGCAGATGATGGTGACATGGATTGTGGCAGAAGCAGAGGAAGTAGTGAGGAACCATCATATTTGGATATACTGTGACATTAGAGGACAGAGATTCCATTGAATTATTAGATGCATGAAAATGTGTGACATAGATATCAAGAAAAGCTGTAGAGCTTTTTAGCCTGCACAACAAGAAGACTAGATTTACTGAAAAGAGACTGAGGAAGGGACAGATCTTTTGAATTGCGACCTAGGTTTTGGACATACATCTGAGACAATGATTAGATGTTAAAGTGGGAATGTAAAATAGTGATCATATATACAGGTTGTGGAGGTCAGGTAAGAGTCTGTCTAAAGATAAAAATGTTGCACCTATCAGAGGATATATTTTATAATATTCAGAGCAAAATTTTATAGTCGACATTGTGAAGCAGTATCTTTGTCCACATGCAAATGAAGTACCCACCTAGAGCGAAGGGGTGTCATGGCTGTAAAGATCATTGGAACATCACAAAGAGAGGGTGTTTCTAGAGAATTTTAAACAGAACTCCAACATGAAAGCTTGAACGGTTTTTTTGTTTGGCCATTATGAAAATTAGTGATAAATTCGGTTGTTGCTGTTGTTTTCATCTTTATTTTCCCTGCATTCCCTATTCTCTGCTCTTTTTCCTTTTCTTTCTTCTCATTTTGTTAATGCATTAGTTCATTTTATAAGTATTACCTCCAATGTAACTATCTCAATATTAAGTCTGACTATGATTAATAAAACTATCATATGTATGCCATCTTGATAGGCTATCTCAAAAGTTCCATTTCGGTCACAGTCACAAGAATATTCCAAATTCTACAGAAAGTCAGCAAATACTTTAATGTATCAGTTAAGTCCATTCCTTTCTCTGTAACCTAGGACTAATGACAATTACTGATTATAGTTCTCTATATAATTGTCCAATTTAAATTTACAGGAAATATTGTCTTCATAGTATTTAGTATCTAAATATGTCCACCAGTACTTAATTATTATGCTTCTGTTTTTCTATTTTATATATATCTTTGTTGATGTAATGATGAAAAAAATATAATTATCTCTCAAATCACATCTCATTATTTGTAAGACTATGAAAATATTTTTAATATAAATTATTTTATACATGTATTTCATGTACTATTTTATGCACATGATTATTTAATATTATACTTGCCAGTGTCCTCTATTTCAGGAATCCAATACCTTATACATTCAGTTGCTTTTTTTTTCTCATTTTACTTCACTCCATGTAAAAAATAGAATATTATAGGAACTGTAGAAATAGTTTATCAGTGACATACAAATTCCAAAGTTATATGGATTTCCCCAAGAAATAGAAATAATATTTATGTTAAAATATAAAAACTATTTATTTTAAGGTACGCATTATGTATTCAATACTGAGGACATATTAACAGTTATGAAATATGATAAAGAAATGTTGATTCCTAAACCTAACTAGATATTTGCTTAAAAAAACAGTAATATGCTATTATTCTAACTTTGTCCATGATACATAAGTAGAAGAAGTTTGAGAAATGTAAATGTAAATAAGCAAGAACTGTTTTTCTTTTTCTGTTATTTTCACTGTGACCTAGTCATTGACATTTGTCTACTGGCATTTATTTTACTTTCTTTCTATTTTTCATATTAGTGTACCCACGTATTTCAAATAAAATTTACTCCCTTGACTCTGGCTCATATTTTATAGATTATTACATACGACTTTGGTTATAGACAATGACTCATATTCCTCTGTTATACATTACAGTATCTGATACATCAGTGGCTGTTAGAAGGAGAAAAAACATCTTGGATTCCCAGGAAAATCTTGGCAAATTTTTGCCTATTTTCAAAGTGTAATTGTTAACAAGGTGCTCTCAAAAATCCCCAAATTAGAAGAAAATGTTATAGATATGTGGCTATTTATTAGCCTTAAAAAAGAATTCAATATTTTTTATTTCTTCCATGTAGAACCCATGGTTGCCTTAGTTTATCTTCTCACATAGAAACTTCATTAACTTTTAAAGAAATGCAATTTTTAAATGCTGTCTTTAAATGTAGTGTTCATGTATTGTGAGAAAAAGTTTTCAAAATGCTTTGCCATTCACCAGTTATGTATGTGTGTGTGTGTGTGTGTGTGTGTGTAGAGAGAGAGAGTGAGAGAGAGATCATCTCAAAGTGTAGTTGTGCAAATTTATGAGAAAGTGGTGTTTGGCACAATGGGTATAATTAATGGTTATGTACATCTGGTAAGTGTAGTGGTTATATACTCAATTGCTTCTATCTGACAGCTGTGGAAACAAAATATTGAATAAAACACAGAACCAAAACTATTTTGAAAAACAGTCCCCAATTTTCTAAATTTTAGGATATCTAGGTTAAATTGTATAGGATCTTACCAGAACATCTTCAGTTAGTACCAACATAAAGCTTTATTTAAAACTCTCTCCAATTGCAGTTCTCTATGTATAATATAATACTACTCCTTAATACTTTTTTTTACATATCTAAATTCACAAAACTGGTGAGTGGCATAGAATCTCAAAACCTTTTTTATAGTCATTTTAGGTTAAAAAAAATTATAATTTGTCTTCATCATTGGAATACATAATAAAGAATATAGAATATGTATGTAATTTTCTATGTAGGAATATCAGTTGAATGTGCAGTCATTTGTCTTTTAAGAGCAAACACTTTAATGCCAGGAGAAAATAGACAAATTCCACATTTCTAATATACATACGTTTTAAATACATAGATAAATAATATGTCATATAAATGTCATGTTTTGCTAAATTTGAGAAATAACCAGTAACACCTTTCTGAGGAATAGGAAGAGCCATTAATTTTGAGGTAATTGTTATTGATGCGCATTGAATAAGTGGATCAAACAAACAACTGTCAGTATGGAAGAAGGCAAAGCATATATTTATAGAATCAAGTTTTTTTTTTTCTTACTGAACATAGAATACCTGTAAAGAAATATAGTAAAATTCATATGATAAGGTGTGTATAGTACTACCTGTTAGATGTTTCTGAAATGTACCCAAAAAGGATGGCGGGGTTTGTGGGGGACAAATCACTTGAATCAATTTCAAAAATTGAAAGTTCCCAAAGATACATGTGTTCTGCTCAGTCTCTTCCTTCCTCCCTCTCTCCCTCCCACTCTTCCTCCCTCTGCCTAATTGAGAAACTTTATCAATGATTGGAGATATATTATACTCTCATTATTATGCTCTTATCTCTTTCTTGGTCATAGTTTTGCCTTCAATTTACCTTAAGCAAACAGTATGTAATGGGTCATTATTAATTTTATACCCAAAGAAATCAAAAGTCCTAGGAATGCTAAATCTAGGGGGGAAAAAAACCTGAGAAGCACATAATAGTATATATTTGGAGAATTACACTTGTTCAAACAATCCAAATTTATTATAAATATCAATAATTGGGTGCTACAAGAATATAATTTTGATTTGGTGTGTGAAAGAACTTTCTAATTCTCACATTTGTCATCAAGGGTGGATATCAGTAGTAACAAATACTTCTGTAGTGCTTGCCGGACATTTTTCCAAGTGATGTGCTTGTCTTAACTTATTTAGAACTGACAAGAACTTAAGGATTAGGTACTATTTTCATCTACATTTTGCCAGTTAGGAAACAGAAGGGGAAGGAAGCAACCTGCCCGATGTCACACAACAGCAAATGGCAACATTGAGATTTATTCCAGAGTCCAGCCTCAGAGTTATCATAACATATTTATGCTAATTACATGAACTCTGGGTAGGTTCATCATCAAAATAATTATGGTAAAAATAATATTCAGCATAGGCACTGTGCTAAATTTTTACAAGCATTATCCCACTTAATCCTCACAATACAACAATGGGATAACTCCTAGTATCAACCTCACATTTTCCCTAGTTTATTGGGATAAAGTAACTTACCCAATATTAAGTTGCTGACAAGTAGCGGAATATGTTATTCAATTGTATACTCTAGAATCCAGGCTCACAGTCACTAACTTCAACTGCTTCTTAAAACCCCCAAACTTTGGAAATAATATGTTCATTAACAATTGCAGGTGTTTATGCAACATGGGGACACTGTAAAATATATTTAAATGTCTGACAGTGATCTCTGTACTTCAAGTTTTCTCAGTGATTCAACTAGACTGCCTTTGGAATTATGGTCATTTGTAGCTAGAAAGATAGATGACTGATTGAATCAAAAAAAGCAAATCAGGAAGAGAGGACATTATAGAAATTTTACAGTATTTGTAGCAGATAGAGAAGAAATTGAAAAAGTTGAATTTTGAAGAAAATTTCTGGTAATGTATTTCATAGGTCCTGGATAAAATGTTGATCCTGAAGATGAAATCCAAAGTCACTGGAAAGAATGCTGTGTTTTATGTAAATTTAGTGACTCTAAATATAGTGAGTTGAAGATATTCTCAAGCTATGTTTTTGAGGGAAGAAAACGTTTTCTCCACGGGATAGTGGTTTTATAGTATTTGTGCATCTCTCAGGGTTCAGACAAGAAGGAAAGAAACTGACATACTTAAAGTAGGAACACATTTAATAACAAGAATTCTGAATTTAAGGCTGCGGTATGAAGGTCAGAGAAAACCTTCACTAGCTTTCAAGAAATCAGAAATTTGCAGAAATCGCAGGAAAACACTAATTGCGAGCTCAATTTTTTGCAGCACCGAAACAATTGTTTTAAATAAGAATTCTGGTAAGCTGATGAAAAATCTTCACCTCTAACACCTGCTGAATCCAATGCACTTACCTACCAAGACATAATAATGGGTTATACTCAATTCACATTCTAAGTCTTATGGAATTGCCTTCATTGGCAAAATCTAATAGACAACTTCGCTGGCAAAGAGAGGTAATCTAGCAAGCGTAGTTCCAAGATTCACAGGCACTTCAATACAATGGAAAGAACAGAAAAGAGTAGAAATGAATGTTAGTTGCCTACTTTTCTATCTATATCTTTACAATGTTCATAGTCACATCCATATTTATCTTATCCCTACCCATACCCTATGTATATCATTATCTATATCCATTTCCATATCTAAATCTATACCTAGCACATGTTTCTAACATTGTGAATTTGCCATCCTCACACATGATGCCTTTTTGGGAATTTTATGTTTGATACAAGCTACAGCTCATTTACTCTCAACAAATTATATAATCATTCAAATATTGCTGCAGCCATCTTTTCCCTTAATATTACAATTACTGTCATCTTGACATAACCATGAATTATGCTGTTGTACTTCATGTACCCCAATAATCAATAGGGTATGCAGGATTTATTCTCACAGAACAGTCATTACTTTAAAGATCTATTTGTTCCTGTGGTTTTCCCATTCATTTTGAAATTAAATAGGTTAACAGTTTGTTTCAGCTGATAATTCCCTGTATATTACCTGGATCATTTTTAAGAACTGTATAACCAAAGTAAAATTGTAAGATAATTCAAATCCAAAAATCTTATTGTGAGTAATGAGAAACCACTGTGGAAATGCTGGTGTTATAGAATTTATCCTAGCCTTAGTATACCACTGAGTGCAGACAAAAGGGCAATGGATTTTGAGTCATAGCACTAATGAAACTAACATTTAATGGCTATTTCTTAGGTTCCAAAAAATAAGAATATATTAAAAAAAGAATGTGTAGAACTGAGTCACTTTGCTGTACAGCAGAGATTGGCACAGCATTGTAAATCAACTCTATTTCAATGAAAAAAAAAATACACCAGACCATTCACATGAATTGTCTTACTCAACAATCACAAAATCCTGGGACTTTGGTAATGTTACCAGTTTTTAAATAAAGCTCCCTCTCTCTCTTTCTGCATTCCTCATTTGTGTTTTCCCTCTGTCTCATTATAAGCAGTAATATGCTAATAGCCATTTAATTTAAAACTGTGACTTTTATGTTAATTCTCTTAACTAGAGAAAGTTTGAAATATTGCAATCAGTTGATAGGCATATTAAAAATGTATATATTAAAAGAGCCCTTTGATTACATTGTTAAAGATAGTATAGATCTAGTCATTCTCCATGCTCAAGTCTCGTGGAAATAATAACATCTCACTGTTAAAAGCTAATAAACACGGGGGCTTCCCTGGTGGCGCAGTGGTTGAGAATCTGCCTGCCAATGCAGGGTACACGGGTTCGAGCCCTGGTTTGGGAAGATCCCACATGCCACAGAGCAACTAGGCCCATGACCCACAACTACTGAGCCTGCGCATCTGGAGCCTGTGCTCCGCAACAAGAGAGGCCACGACAGTGAGAGGCCTGCGCACCGTGATGAACAGTGGCCCTGCTCGCTGCAACTAGAGAAAGCCCTCGCACAGAAACAAAGACCCAACACACCCAAAAATAAATAAATACATAAATAAATTAAAAGCCATGCTTATAAAAATCTAAAAAAAAAAAAAAAATTGTGTGGTGATAAACTCGTTTAAAAAAAAAAGTTGATAAACACATTTAGATAATGATACAAGCATCATTTTTATCCACCAGTGTCGATGTTTTAAGGGTTCCTGTTACATTAAGCTTTAAAATGGCACATTTATTGCCATTAATTTAAGAAGATCTTAAACGAACAGCCTATTATTTAAAAAGCATATGCATTGACATTTTAAATGACTTTCAGGTAATTTAAATTCTATCATTTTTGCATTAATTACCAAATAAATATTTTAGTACTTTTCATATTAGTCATTGATATAAAGTTACAAGTTAATCATTTAATTCTCCCTGTAACTAGCTACTCATTACAGTTTGAAATATCATTAATGTTTCTGAATCTTTTTAAGAGGAAATGCTTCAAGAATGTTTTCCTCTATTAAAAGCAGGCATGAGAAGTGATAGGACCACTTGCTTTAAGTGTGTGAATTTTAACACATTCTACAGCTCCTGATGAATGTTTTGTCTAGTAAGTAACAAAATGCTAAAATATGATTAGGGGTGCATGTGGGATTAGGGGAAATGTAGAAGAGTGGTTATACATTAGAAACTATTAAATGTAAGATGAAAAAACAACCAACATGCTCTGCCATCCTGTCACATGAGAGAACTTACTGAAACAATGGCCATAAAGTAGTTCATGACAAAACATTCACCAAATACAAATGTGAAATAGAGGAAATGTTTTGAATTTTTCATGAAACTAAATGTATTAAAGGGAAATTATTGTTCTTTAATCTGAGTTTACATGCATTTTTAAGCATCAAATTTATGGTGAGAGAAAATATTGATTGTTGTGATGTCATAAAACAAAGTAGCTACATGGCAAAATTAATATATTTCAACACTTTATTGGCTACTCCTCAAATTTTAACTTTTATAAAAAATAATATCTGAAGGACATTAACATTGCATCATCTAGGACTTTCCCCTGACATTTCTGTTTGCTAATCTTATTTATTTTTCCTAGTCGGGAAATATCTTTGCTAACCACTGGTAACCTTTGCCATAAAGGTATCAACATGTACAGGCAGTGGTTCCCCATTAATTTCCAGGCCTTTAATTCAATGACTTCATAATTATGACACAGTTTTTTACCAGCCTCAACTACTTAAAGCTATAATGTGGGTAAAATCATGTTTTTCTCTATTCCACATATTTGTTAAGAAATTTATATGGGCATTGTGGAGAAAAAAGATGAATTAAATATGCATTCGGCCCTCATGGAAAAATCATTTCCCCTATGGGAAAATCACAAGGAGAGAGATAGACTGGAGTTGGAAGTTATGGGTTTATATCTTTGCTCCACTGCCTACCAGCTGTATGGATTTAAACAATTTACTAATCAATTCTGAGCTGTGATTTCTTCAATTGTAATTCAGTGAAAATAAAATTACACTCCGGTATTCTTTAAAAGGAACATAAAATGTCATTCACTATGCAAATTTATCATATGTCAATAAGAAGGGAATATAATTGATAAGGTAATAAAACAATATATAAAAAACTAAATTTCACAAATATCTGAATTCCATGAAAAATATTATGCTTATCCATAAAATATTATGCTTTTACAGTACATAGAAAATGTGTTAAATTCAGGTAAAATACATGTATATTTAACTACTGTAATTTATAACTCATGTTGAAGATAAAAATCATATTAGTTTTACCTGAAAAATAAATGTTTAAATTATATAGTTATATCCTAAAAGATATTTCAAATAGATATACATAAAATATATGGTCTCCCTTTAACTCTTGAGATTAATAACATGGTAAAAAATAACTCTGAACAAGAGTCTCTAAATAGACTATTTGGATTTTCTTAACAATTGGCATTTATTTACATTCTCATGATTCTTGAAAACACTGCTCTAAGAATAAAATTTTTGGTTTGAAAAAGAAAGCATTATGATGGCTTTCACATTCTTCTATCATTCCACTTCATTAATTTAACCATGTTAAGAGAGCCTCTTACATGGAATGCATTGCATGAAGAACTGGTGATAAACTATTGAGTTCCAAGCACTGACTTCAGGAAGTTTAGTGCCCAAAGGAGAAAGAGAGAAGCTTAATAAATAATCACACATAAATATTAAATTATAAAATGAAGTCTTGTAAAGAAAAGTAACTAATGGGATTCATAACTTAAAGTTTATTTTCAAATCAATCAAGTAATGTATCACAGGAGGGAGTAAAACAAGTTACTGTAAATCCTCATAATGGTACAACTATCATGAAAATAAGTTTAAAAACATACATCTTCCCTCATTTACTGAAGTGAAAAAGAAAACTAAATCTTCCATTATACAGCATGCCACTACATACTGAGTATTTAAGGATAACTGGAAAAAAACTTGCTTTTGCTAAATAGGAAAAATTCTTCACATTGTCCTCTATCATTTCCTCTATCATGGAAAATTTAATGGTAAAAGGTTCTAAATATTTCCTAAAAAAATTGGATTATTTAATGTACCTGAACAAGTATAAAAATCTGAGATTGCATGTAAAATAATTTGTATGTTTGTATGTGCATTAGTAGTTCAAATATTTAATATTTTGATTTAATGAATGTGCCAAAGACAATGAGAGGAGGAACAGGGTGTTCGCTAGAAAATGGGACAAAACAGTATGTTGTAGTCTTAGACCTGGCTCTACTGTGAACTTGATCCAGTTGTTTAATATCTCCCAGTCCCTTATGCCTTCTAATCTGAGGATGAAATTGCATATTTTACCTATATAGAAAGGTTTTCAAAACATTATTTTCAAATAAATGTTGCACTGATAGGCTCTAAATCTACTTGTTTTGTATAATATCAACATGAGTCTCAGTGAATTACAGTGGTCACTAGGTTCCATGGAACCTCTATTTTCATTTGTAGAATAATATTTTAGACACTTTTTTTAAATGTATATTTCAAAGCCCCAAAGAGAGCTATGCATTGGTTTCCTATTGTTGATGCAACAAATTACTGCAAACTTAGTGGTTTGAACAACATAAATGTATTATCTTGCAGTCTGGAGAACTGAAGCCCAAAACGTATTTAAGTGGGCCGAACTCAAGGTGTCAGCAGGACTGCATCTCTTATGGAGGCTCTAGGAGAAAATCTGTTCCTTGACTTCTCCAGCTTATAGAGGCTGCTTGCCCTTCTTTGGCTTGTGTCCCTCTTCTAGCTTCACAGCCAGAAACTGCATCACTCAAACCTCTGCTTTCATTGTCACATCTCCTACTCTGATCCTCCTACCTTCCTTTGATAAGGACCCTTGTGAATACTTTGATCCATCCAGATAATCTAGGGTAATTTCCTATTCTTAAGATTTTAACTTAATCACATCTGTAAAGTTCCTTTTGTCATACAAGGTGACATATTTAAATATTCCAGTGATTAGAGCCCAGGCAATCTTGGAAGGCCATTTTTCATAGTATAATATCATACATAACATCATAACAGTCTGGTTATAAGGTAAATAGGTTCTCAGACTTTTTTTGTTGCAAAATCATTTGTCCTTTTTTTTCCCTGACAATGTTTCTTATTTTTCTGAAAAAATACTCTGAGCATTTAAAGTGGGGAATACTTTATTTTTACATCTTTATATCAAGAAATAATGTTGAAAAAATCTAGAAAATTATTCAACAACTAATTAGTTCCCCAATTACCCCGAAATTCTAGTACTAGGTATATTCTCAAGAGAAATATGTATAAATGCTTACAAAACATGTAACACATGTTCATGGCAGTAGTATTTACAAAAGACCCAACTGGAAAAAAAAATGTCCACCAACAATAGAATGGATAAATAAATTGAAGTATATTCATAAAATGGAATCCTATAGAGCAATGAAAGTTAAGTTCCATACTACTGCTATAATAATACAAAGGTAATGTTGAGTCAAAGAAGCCAGAGGCAGAATAATTTTATTATATGATTTTATTTATATAAAGTTTTAAGACATGGAAAACTAATTTGTTTCATTAGGAGTCAGGGACTGCACCTAGCCTCTGATATATACCCATTACTGTAGGCAGAATAATGATTCCAGAATAATGGTTCCCTCAGAACCTGCAAATATGTTCTATCACATGGCAAAAGGAACTTTACAAATGGAATTAAGATTACAGATGTTATAATAGGAAGATATTTGAATTATCCATTTGGGCACAGTCTAATTACATGAGCTTTTAAAAGCAGAGGCAGAAGAGGCAGAGAACTTCTTCCAGCCTGAGATAGAAGAGGGAGCAGCAGAGAGATGAGGTAGAAGGGGAAACCATAGATATCTGAAGAATGAGAAGAACTTGGACTGCCATTGCTGACTCTGGAGATGGAGGAAGGGGGCCGCAAACCAAGGAATGCTGGCAATTTCTAAAAGCTGAGAATAACCCCAAGCTAACAGCCAGCAAGGAAAGGAGGACCTTAATCTTACAACTTCATGAAACTGAATTTTGGCAATAGCCTGCTGAATTTGGAAGTGAAGCAGATGTAACTTCAGAGTTTCCAGAAAGCAACGCAGCCTAGCTGACACCATGATTCCATTCTTGCGAGACTCTAAGCAGAGAATCAGTTGAGTTATGCTCTGCCTAGATCCACGTAACTGTGAGATAATAATGGGTGTTGTTTAAGTTTGTGATAACTTGGATTAAGTATAGGAAAATTATACGCTTGTTCTTTATAAGAAAACTAAGCACATAATAAAAATTTATAATATCTGACCATAAATTAAATTTGAATGAATTTCAAAGGATTAAATTCATAGAGAAAATGTTATCTGACTATAATGCAAATGAGATACACATTGGTAACAAAATATAACTAAAGTAACCCATATGTTTATAATTTAAGCAATGTATTTCTAACCATGGAACAAAGAGGAAATCACAAAGGAATTTAGAAAGAAGTTTGACTAGGTCCCTTGCGGGGTGTAGCTTATGCAGCAAAAAGAGGAAAATTTAAAGCTGTAAATGCTTATATACTCTAGAGAAAATTGCTATGTAAGTGTTTAAGAATGGACTTTTCTGTATTTTCTGTATGTGTATATATATATATATATATTTTTTTTTTTTTTTTTTTGGGGGGGCCTCACCGTGCGGTATGTGGGAATCTTAGTTCTCGACCAGGGATCGAACCCGCGTCCCCTGAAGTGGAAGCGCGGTCTTAACCACTGGACTTCCAGGGAAGTCCCAAGAGTGGACTTTGATAAGGATGTTGATGAAGACATACTGAACAAAGTATATAGAACCCAAATGTTCATCAACAGTGAGTGAATAAATGAATTGTGGTATATTTATTGTAGTAGATTCCTATACAACAGTGGTTCTCAAAATGTGAAACATGTATCCTTGAAAGTTCTGAGACATTTTCAGGGGGTCCATGAAATCAAAATTATTTCCATAATACTACTGAGGAATTATTCACCTTTTTCTCTGTATTAGCATTTGCCCTCATGCACAAAAGTAATGCTGGGTATAAAACTGCTGGTGCATTAACACAAGTCAGTGACTTCAAACTGTACTAGTAATCATTAGTCATTGTATTCTTTACTGCCACACACTTGCAGTGCAAAAAAAAAAAAAAAATCCAATTGTACTTAAGAATGTTCCTGTTAAAGCTATAACTAATTATTTCATTAAATGCCCACCCTGTAATACTCCTCTTTTTAATGACCTGTGTGACAAAATGGAAAAAAATGAAAAACAAACAAACAAAAACCTTATGCCTACTAAAATATGATGGTTGTCTGAAGGAAAAATAGCTTGAGTTGTCAGCTGAACTAGCCACTTTTTTCATGGAACAAACTTTTTATTTGAAAGAATGATTAACAGATAAACTATGGTTAGTCACACTTAGGCATTTGGTATCTATTTCCCCCCTGCCCCTCCGAAAAATATGAACCTGACTTGTTACTTCAAGGAAAACAACTGACAGGATTTGCTGTCAGTGATGAAGTCTGAGTTTTCAAGTAAAAAATTAGAATTTTGGAAAACTTCAATCCACCACTGTAAGCTTTAGAGCTTCCCCAAGTTTAAATATTTTTCTGGTGCGATCAATAGAAATAAAAATATATGTGATTTTTACGTATTTTATAATGAAGTGTATCAATATTTGGAAGATCTCTCTAACTCAGTGAACCAATATATTTCAAATAACCAATGCATGCATAATGTTAAAAAATGCATGAGTAAATATAACCTATTGCAAGGACAAGGTGAACCAAAGGACTTTAATGTTACAGAGTGCAAAAATATTAGCTGATATGGTTTGAATTCAACATTGTAACTAGTCAAGTTTTTATGTAGTATCAAAGAAGAATAACCACTTTTACAAGCAAAAGCTATTAGAATACTCTTCCCTTTTACAACTAAATGTCTAAGTGAGACCAGGGTTCTTCATACCCATCAAACGAAATAACATATTGCAATATATTTAATAAAGAAGCAGATATGATAATCTAGCTACTTTCTACTAATGGGACAGGCATTAAAGAGATTTGCAAAAATAAAGCACAGTGTATTCTTCTCGTTGTTTGTTTTGGAAAAGATAGTTATTTAATACTAAAATATTATTTATGTCAACACATAATGGATTTATTCTGGATATTTTTAAATGATATTACTAATGTACATTTTAAAATGTTTCTCAGTTTAAACTTAAATAGGGTAAATATTGATAGATCTAGCCTGCAATATCTTTTTGGGGTTCTTAATAAATTTTTAGAGTAAGTAGGCCTGAGACAAATGAGAACTACTGCTATTCAGAAATAAAAATATTTGATAATTTCAGTACAGACTAATTCTACCTATATAATGTTGGGCAAAAATAGCAAGTATATTAAAAAATAATATAATTCCATTGCATAAAATTCTCAATCCTAACTCTCATATTAAGAATAAAAAATGAGAAAGTTACATAAAGGGCAATTCATAGAAAATTTTTAAAATTATTCATCTTCATTAGTTTTATAAAAATTATATCCAATGAATGTGCTTTTTCTTATTTTTAATTTTTCTTTTCTGCTTTATTAAGTGTCAATTGTAAATTATATTTTATATAATCGAGCTTATTATATGTAATAAATTATTAGCAAAGTAAGTAGTGAATTATGGGCAAAAATATCAGACAACTATTTGTTATGTAAACTTATGCATTATTAACCAAAAATAATTTGCAACTATTAATTTTAATAGAACTTCCTGGAATCTGATAAAACAGAATCACTTCTCACATGTAGAAATTTTACTTTAGAGATTTCATATTTAGATCACATCTCTTCCTTTAATATTAAATTTCATGAAATATTTCCCACTCATATATATTTTAAACTGTCAGGAAAATTCAACAGAAATGTCTTCTAAGTGTTATTAAAATCAACAGCTAAAATATGCACAGACCCATAATCTCATAACTTAGTTCCCAAAGTTTGAATTGATCACTATTTTCATGTAGATGATATATGGGATAGGCATGATAAACAGTAATAGCACGCACACATAAATAAACATATTTATATATACTTATAGCAATTGCTTTCGATGAGTGACACGTCTAATCAACATGTAATAAATTAATTCACACCACACACATTCACAAAGCTTAGGGATTTGATAAAATGACTTTTAATACTCTTTCAACTCTATTAGGTAAAATGTCTATAGCTAATAGTTAATTCTGTTTATGTTTCAGGTTAACAGGATTCCATCTGCCACCACCAGTGACAAGTACCAAATCTGTGTTCTCACTACGTTTGACCAGTGATTTTGCAGTTAGTGCTCATGGATTTAAAGTATACTATGAAGGTAAGTGACGGTAATATAAAAGGACCACTGCCCAGTTCAATGTAGTAAAACCAAAATTCTCCAGGGTAAAAATAGAAGAAAAATCACCAGGACAGAAGTTATAGTTCATCCTGCTATATCAAATCTTATACCAAGATTCACCTTCTCAATAATCATCAATATATAATAAAAAGCTAGACTTAGTAGGCTTTAATGTTTCATTGCAGTGTGCCTAGACAGAGGAAAACCTTGCCCATAAATCTTCTTAGGAGATGAGACCATGGCATCTCTATAGGTTTAAACCTTAATAAAAGGGAACAGAATCTGAGAGTAAAAGGAAACTAGGCCTGATTTGAGATTCAGGCATCACAGACTCCACCCTATTCTCCTCTGTTCTTTGCCCCTCTGCCATAAAATAAACTGGTCATTTGTGTTCTCTGCAAGTTCGAATAAAGAGAAAATTCTATTAAGAGACAAGAGTTGACATGTTTCATTTTAAACCAGTATTTCCAGTCCCACAGATCCATAATCCCTTAACCACAAAGAGGAAAATAAAGAAGCACTTGAAACTGATGTTTTTTATCTGGAAGTTTGCTACAAGCTCACTTAGTATCAAAACCTGAACTGATTGGAGGTCATTTGTAATCTTTATTTATCCCACATAGTGTGGGGACTCATGTTTCACTATACAATTATTGTTTGATAACTGGGTATCACCACAGGCTCTGCTGATGGTGTTAAAAATGTACAGAATCTGTATTGTTTTCCCTTTTTACAGTGTAAAAAAAATCTGAAGGTAAAAATAACCTGTTCTCAAGGCTGCATATTGAGGTCATGTAGTTGTAATTTCTTCTCTATGTGACTTGACAATAAAATCTCACCTAGTTTAGGGAAGGATCCCTTCCTTACCCGTAGGAATAGCATAACAGAATTCAACTCGCCTCCCCAGGACCATATTACCGGAATGCACCACACCAGATCTAACATCATGATAAGAGATATACAAATACAGTAGCAGGGGTGGTTACTTTCTAAAGCACATAATAATTCAAAATATAATATGTTTAAAGAGTACACTAGAAAACAATCATATATAAAATAGAATTGCTTTAGTATACAGGTTAACAGTTTGCATGTGGGGAAAGTTTTAAACTGAAAGTTTCATCTAGTGCTTTCTCCCTAGGAAAAAAATACCTGCTAGCAAATTGTTGAGTAAAAATATTTTCTCTTTTTTTAATATTCTTAATAATGCCATATCACAGCAGTTTTGAACACTATTTTCTACCTAATACATTTCTGAACTGTCTTTCTCTAGCAGGGGAGGATGCATTCCAAGACTTATTTTCCTCCATTGTGATAGTAATAATCATTATTTTTGAAGGTACTTTCACAATAGTTGAATATTTTTATCTTGGCAACTTAATTCATAGTTTAAAACACTACAAACACAAAGGGTTTAATTTTAAGTGTAATTTTGGCAATATTGAAGGAGTTAGTAATACAATAGTTTTCTATTAAAGGCTCCATAATAGAGAATTTGTACTCTGTTCATCAAAGTATAAACATATTTTAGGTTAGTTTATTCTTTCAGCAAATACTAAGTATACTGAAATTGTAGGAACTTGGAAGATGTATTATAATATTGCCATACTTTCTGGTTTGACTGTCAAGTTTCATGAAATACTGTCAAAAATATTTTCATAGCTCTCCATTGTTTCTACATATACAACATTAAATTTCTGTCTTTTCTGCTTCAGTGAAAATGGATTCATATATCTTCATGACATTTCAATGTATGTTTGGGAGATCCTGACTTAAAATATAAGGTACTAGGCATCTGGGTAGTATTGAGTGATTGGTCATCATCCTGCAGAACATCTTCAGGTATTGATTTGTGATGGGTATCTTCTACCATGTATACTACTTTTCTATGGCTATCATAGCAAACAACCACAAATTTAGCAGCAAAACAACAAAAATATATTATCTCACAGTTCCGTAGTTGAAAAGTCCTGGTTGTCTCTGCTAGTCCTCTGCTCAGAGTTTCATAAGGCTGAAATAAAAATGTCAGCTGGTTAGGCTTTTATCAGAAGGCTCTGGAAAAGATCTATTGCCCACCGTTTCTAGAGGCCTCTCTCTTCCTTGCCTGTAAGACCTACATTTGTGAGCTAGCCACTGGTGAAATGAATCCTTCTCATACTTGAAATCTCTCTGATGTTCCCTTCTTAGTGCATCTCTCTACTATCTTCTTTTCCCACACACCTCTGACTTCAGCTGGAGAAATTTCTTAGCTTCTAAGGGCCTATGTCATTAGATTAGCCTTGATTATCCATGTAGACCCAATCTCCCCAAGTTAAAGTCCTTAAGCATAATTACACATGCAAAGTCCTTTTTGCAAGGTAATATGACATATTCACAGGTTCCAGGGATTCTGGGGTGTGTGTGTGGGTATGTGGGTTAGGCTTCATTAGTCCTACCACACCATGTGCAACACTATGTAATATTTTACAGAGGGAGTAGCTACAAGCATTTATTTATTTAACCACAGCCAGTGACACTCTCAAGGCCAATTGGTGTATTGTGAAGTTCAGAAAACTTAGTTTGAAATTTCAAAGCCTGTCCTCTAAATTTACACCTGTATTTTTTGTTTTGTTTTGTTTTTTTTGCAGGATGAACCTAATGTCTGAATCTCATTTATTTTCATTTCATCTCCCTCCATATAATCACTTACTAATTATTTTCTTTATTTTTTGTCCTTGTGTACTAGAATTTATGAGGTCTCTATTTATTAGTGATATTTGTGCATTTTTCTGTGTTTCTCAAACTGCCAATAGTGGACCACATGCATCAGAATCATCTGGAGAATTTGCTAAAATGTAGAATTCTTGGCCCCAATTACAATCCTGAATCAGACTGTAGAGTGAAGCCGTATAATATGCATTGTAATTCCAATTGCAAATCCAATGTAGAAAAATTGATAAATGTACGTCATCTGTGATCTTCACAGACCTTCTCTGTTGTTACAAACTTCTGCTATCTTACTTCAGCCCATATACTTTAAAACTGTAGAGGGTGATGTCCCCGTTTCACACATTTTGACTGAGTTTCAGAGCTCTTAACCATTTATCAGAAATGCTTTTAAACTTCTTGAAGTTGAAGCTGCGAGGTGTTACATTTCTGTGGAAAATTTTCCCCATTAATATCTAGCTGCATATATTTTTATTTTTCCTCATTATTGTCTATCATACACTTGAATTTCTTGTCACTGTTTCTCAAAATTTGTTTCACAGAACTTTGTTTTCATATGTTTCTTAAGATTTATAAAAACAAATGAGTAGAATAGTGTTCTGTGGAACAAGTTGGAAAAACACTAGTGTATACTAAGTTGAATAGTCATATAACCATCTTTCAAAATTTGATCAGGATAAAACTGGTACCATCTGTATTCTGTGGAGCACACAATGGAAATGCTCTTTTGTCTTTTCAGATCTGCCAAACAGAATTCAAAATATATTCTAGTTTCTGCTAAAAGTTATTTTGTACAATGGACTCCTTTCACATTTTACTTTCAAAGCTACGTAATCATTCTTCATAGGTGCAAGATCATAAAGGTATACCATAGACTATCTTATCATTTTAGAATTGTTTATTGTAGAAAGTAATATAATCCAAGCATATAGTGGATTATATACATATTACATGTAATCATTAAATATTATTATATATTATATGAATTGGTTAGTTTAATGTCTAGGAGAATCTCAATGAATAATTTCAGTATGTATCAGTGATCCTTCAATGATCAGAAACAGACATAAAAATAAAAAGTCTTGAAAATCGCTTCAAACTCAAGGTAGCTATTATGCCCTAATGATTATTGATGTGTATGACTAAGTAATTAAGATATTACAGGGATAACAGTCTCAGTTTTAGCAAATTTGCTGTCCAATCATTTTCACATTTTAATTAAGAAACATAAAAATTTGTTTAATAACAGTATTACTACTAGGTAACATTTATTGAGTGATTTCTTTGTGTCAATCACAGTGCTAAACATTTTACATGGATTTTTCTCACCCTAGAAAATTATATGAAAAATTGTAATGAGCAAGAATTTAATAAAGCACTAACCTTAATGTAAAAATATGTTTAAGTACCCTAGAGATATAAACTGTATATATTTCAGAGACTTATTCTATACCTAACTACAAACTAATTCCATTATAAATGTATATGACCATATAAAATTTAGTGCAAAAGAGCATTACAAAAGTAAGAATTACTGATAATGCTGTGTATAAAACAATACAAAATATAAAAGCTGAAATATATTTTTGTGTATATTACATGTGAACTATATATTCTGTGTCCTTTTTAAACACTTCACATACAGAAGAATGTTTATATTATTTACTATTCTATTTTAGCTATCCATCACACATGTTTACTAAAAGTTTTCACTTGAGAATGTCAAATGACTTTAGTGATTTTTAATTTTAGGTGTTATTTTTTATTCCTAAGCTTTATAAATTTAAACTGCAGTACCATGAACTTTAATGGAGAGATTACAAGTTAGAATGAAGTCAGTTACGCTTCTAGCAAGACAGCTGAATTGTAGCAAGAGAAATTTATGTAATAAAATTACATATATTAGTTTTCTAGCAATGAAGGTAGGTTAGGTTCATAAAAGAAGTTAATGGATCTTTACCTTACTTTTAAGAATAAATGAGAGATATATTTTTAAAACATAATACAAGGAAATATAATACGTGCAGAGACTGTTTTTTTTGGTCTCTCGATCAAATTCAAATATTTTGCCTTCAGGGTTCCATAGAGTCTGGCTACTTAGGCATTGAAACATCTTAATCCATGGCCTGCCCCGCCCCCCCCCCCCCCAACTTTACTTACTTTGGGTAACTTCCTGCCCTGAAATTCGGATTGAGCTGCAGGCAGAGGATGAGATTATCCTCCTACCTCCACTCCCACTACTTGTGCCATCCCTGTGCTCCAGCTTTTCTTGGCTTCATTAGCCACCAGTGGCCAGGGGCAGGAGCAGGAGGTAGAGCTGGTACCAGGGAACTAGGATGAGATCCTGTCTCTGTCATTGCCCCTTCGTAGCATTCCCCTTTGGAATCCGGTCCTCCCTTGTTCCCCAGGGTCTAGCCTGGTGGTCTTGTTTTCCATGGCCTGCTCCTCCAGTGGTCCTTGCCTGTTTGGTCTGACACTATGGAAGACAATTTCTCATGTGGCCTTGATCTCCATGGCACAGTCCTCTGGGTTTTCCATCCTTCATGGCTAGATTCATTGGAGGTTCTATCTCTGGAATTTTTATCACTGGGAATGTGGCCCTTGGATGGTTTAGTCTTCCAGAGATCTAGGCCACCATACTCTGCCCAAGTCCCATCCCAGATGAAATGGTCCTCTGAGATGTCCCACTCTTGTGAACTAACTCTCTGGCGATCAGGCTCTGTTTGGTCTGGCCCTCTGGGAGACTTGTCTTCAATGTTCAGGTCCTCATGGAGTGTGAGCAGCTGTGTCCTGGCCTTTCTGGAACAGTAGCCCTAGGTTTGAGGACTTTGGGGGTCTGGCCCTCCAGAAGTTTTGTCAGCTGCAGGCAGGTCCCTCCAAAGGTCTGTTCACCACAGTCTGGCTCTTTGGTGCACCTCTTTCCTATGGCCTAGTTATCTGATAGTGTGGGAAGCTGTTCATGGGACCCTGTACTTGGCCCCAGCAGTGGTTTTGTCTGTAGTGGCCAGTGACCATCTATCTAAGTCATGAGTGCCTTCTCTCTCTTGTATTTATTTATTTAATTGAAGTATAATTGATTTACAATATTATATTAGTTTCAGGTATACGACATAGTGATTCAATATTTTTATAGAATATACTCCACTTAAAGTTACACTGGCTATATTCTCTCCCTTTTAAATTGTTCAAAATCCCAATCTAGAGAATTACAAAAATCAGACTTTTCCCTAAATATCATCTACAGAATGGAGTTAAAAGTTACAGTGTTATAATGAATATGTAGATTTGGCTGGGTATACGCAAAAATTTATTAATTCTCAAGTTTACATCTATTATCCAGGAAGATATATATTTTCATTGTACTCACAACAAAACTTGAATAGTATTCTCAGTACTATGAATGCTTTTCGACATTAAGCAATAACTCTTTTTTTAAAAAAAGCAATAACATTTTAAACATTTCCCATTTCTGCACAGCGTAGCACATACAACCTGTACAACAACAGATCTCCAGCCTTATTTCTCATCATTTGCCTCAATTCATGAAATGGTCACATGAACATATATTAAATTTCTACATATACTATGGTATTTAAATTGTTCTACCTTCAATCTCCAGCTCTCCTGCTGAGTACACCTGTACAATGTATTGATATTTTTTGCTCACGCTAGGCTCTGAGAAGCTTGAGGGTATAGAACCAGTTTTATTTATTTTGTAAATTGCACCCTATTTCAGCACATTCCTGGCACACTGCAAGCACTTAATAGATGCTTGGTACATACAAGTAATAAATAGGAATATCTAATACTTTGATCTGGAATGAGGAAAGACTTAATACATTTCCCACTTACAAAGATTTAAAACGCCAGTGAATATGTTAAAAGGCAGTAACCACAAATATTTACATTAAATGAACAAGGTTTAGGAAAAATTTTGGTCTTTTATTTGAGAAAAGCCATAAATGATACTTAAAATTATTTTTACTTTTTATAGATATTTTCTTTACTTTAAAATCTTTACTTTCTTGAAGTAAATAGTTTCTTTATGAAGCACTTTAAAAATACAAAATTGCTCATATGGCATAAAGAGAAAAATAAGCTGAATATAAAAAAAATGTTAAAGCCAGTGACATATGACCTACTTAATCTTTGTGCTTCATATGGAGAAGATGGGATGGAATTCAAGATTATATTTTATTCTCCAGAAGTAGGATGATTAAACACAGTATGTAATCTCATTTCACATTAAATTTCCTTCTTTTATATATGTTGCTAACTGTGTCATATCTGTCAACTGCTATAATTTATCATTTTTATATGAGTGCTAGAATGAAGTTTAATTGAGACAGTGATTAATGTAAGATTCTAATTATATGTCAAAGATTTTTTTGTGTTTCATACACTCAAAGACTATACATTGTGATAAATTGTTATAATTGATAGCATACAACTCGTGGTTTAAAAGAGAACTATACTATAAGTTTGGTTAAGGAATTAATTTGTGGATTTATCTTGATTCCCTCTTAACAAAATGTAGAAAATTAGCAAAATATAAATTTATGTTTATTATTTGACTGTAAGTATGATGGCATATCACAGAAAATTAAATTTGAAATGGTTTCTTCCTTATAAAAATAATTATGCTCTTTAACAGAGCACCATTTAATATGATTAAGAAATAAACATATGTAAAATAAAATGTGCAAATCAAATATTTCAATGGGAACAATAAACAGCATCAATCATTTTCATTCAATGGGTATATGTACTGTATTAGATAAAATTATTTTTCTGCATGGAGAAATAATTATGTCATCACATCCCATTTTCACTACTTGTTACACAAATCTCAGCTTTAAGATGGATTTTTAATAATTTTCCCCATACCACATAAGACAACATAGTTTATCCCAATAAAAATTATACTTTTCCTATATAGTATGATATATCGTCTAGAATATTCTTTAGGTTTTGTATACTCTTTAATATAAATTGACCTCAAGGCACTGGTTTTTGGACTCTTAGTATTATTCAGAGGACTAAATGTTCCTTTGTTATTGCTCCTATCTAATTATTAAATCAATGATATTTCCAACTATGTAGTTAAAATTATTGAATATTTCTAAATAATTTTTTTTTCATATTCATTTGCATTTACAATAATTATTCTGGTTATCTGCCATCTTTGAAGGCACTTATCAATACTTTTCGTCCTTACACCATGCTTCCAACTGAAGATTTTCTCATTTTACAGCATGCTCTTTTGGCCATAACTGTCAAACACTAGCCAACACTTGCTATGTTTCATACAATATTTCATTGTGCTTTTCTGTGTAGATATAGCATAGCATTTACTTCTCATAATGATATTTAAAGGAATTTTTCCACAAAAGGATCCTTCCCATCTGTATTGGTTTTGTATTGCTGTATAACAAAATTACCACCATTTCGTGGACTAACACAACACAAATTATAATCTCATAGTGCTATAGATTAAAAGTTTGGCAGGGGTCAGCTGGGTTCTTAGCTCAGATCTCACAAGTCTGCTGTCAGGGTGTTGGCTAGCACTGTGATTAAGGCCAGGGTCCTATTCCAAGCTTACTGGTTGCTGGTAGAATTTATTTCCTTACCAGTGGTATGATTGAGGTCCCTATTTTCTTGCCAGTGATTGATCAGGGATTTTTCATAGTTTTTATAGGCTGCTTGTGGTTCCTTACCATCCTCCTCACCCAAAGGCAGTTCAAAACCTTTCAGCTTAGCTACAGCACTTCTCTCAGACTTTCTCTCTACTTGGCTTACAAGGAGGGCTATGTAGTATAACATAATCACAGGACCGACTGTCCCATCACCACTGCCATATAATGTAACCTAATGAAGGGGGCAACTATTCCATCATATCCATAGGTCCCACCTGTACTCATGGGAAGGGGGTGGAAATCTTGGAGCCCATCTTAGAATTCTGCCTAGCATATCCTGTTGAGTGACTCATTTAGGTGATAGTTCAAAACAGGATAGAAAATACAGGAAGAGAAAGAACAGAAGGTTAGAAGATGCGTTTTATTATTTATCACCCTAAGCAGAACTATCTTTACCTGAAAAGAGATATAGTTAATATATTCTTTATATTTTTTCCTCCTTACTTTGGTAAATTGATTTCTTTTAGGTTAGTAAGTAGCAAATTTTTATATTCTATTGCATAAGTTCAATTCAATTATAATCGGACAGTGTGCTTCAGATGTTTATTTTTTAAGATGATCACAATTTAATATGAATTTATTTTTAATATAGCATATTTTTGTTCTTAGTAAGAAATATAGGGTAATGGAAAAATAAATTTTACAAGACCTAATATTTAAGGCTATCACTCAGATGCTCTGAGGCTCAGTTCTTCATAATACGAGTAATACAATACTGATTCTACAAGGTTGTTTTGAAGATCAAGGAAGTTAATGATGCAACATTCAAAGCGCAGCACCTTATATATAAGCAACATTCAATAAATGTTAGCTAGTATCTTTGCTGTTCTACCATATATATTCAATATTATATATTGGTAATATTGATATATATTCATATATATTATAATGTTTGGTCATGTCATATAAACTCTGAATTTCCATTTTCTCAAAAGAAACAATATATCTAGCTATTTGTTTGGTCTTTCTTAGAGTGTTGTTCAAATAAGAAGATGGATGTGACAATTTACCCATATGTTATTTCAGCCAGATGAGTTAGGGAGTAGCAAGCACCCTTAGATAGGGTTTCCCAGGAATCATAGTGCTGCCAATGGGGTGATCCATTTTCAGCTTGAAACAAGGGAAGAAATGACAGTTTTCACATATGCAGAGACATGTGCAATGCTCTTCCAGGGACAAAGCTCAAAACCCTGACAGAGTCTAAGAGAAGTAATCTACTCAAGAGTTGCAGCTCTAAGCTAACACGTCAGTGCTAGAGACAGAACTGGAGCGTGATGAGGCAGTCATTGCAATTGACTTGGAAAGAGGGTGAAATGGAAGAATGCCAAGTTTAGTATAGAAATTAATTGAATAATACTTGTTATCTAAATATAGTCCTTTAAGCAAGTGCATAAACAAAAACTCATAACAAAATTATGGATAATTATAAGGGCTCTGAAGCAAAGAACAAACATCTTCTAAAGACACTGTGGCTAGAAGAGATAATACACAGAACCGAAAGTAACAATATGTTCAAACTGCAAACTTTTAGTCATTTTGATTAAGTATAATTATTTTTTCCTAGTGACAAAGAAAACAGAAACTACTGATCCATCTTTAAAAAAATCTTATAGTTCTATGTATCTACATATTGTTAAAAACAGTGATGATTCTGACATTTTACCCTATTCGAAAGTTAACGAGTTAGCCTGCCACAGTTTCAGGGATGCTGGCAGAAGACAGAAAACTACTGAGTCAGGGACAAAGGGCTATATTACATACAACAATAGAAATAGAGTATCAGCAATTATTCAGGTGCCCAGAGCCTCATTTCTCAACAGGGCAATGAGAAGAGTGCCAGGTGATACCCACATATACAGGAGAGGAACTCTTAACTTAGGGAAACAGGATCTTTTATAATAGATAGTAAGTAAACAGGCCCTTTGCTCTGGAGGAAGATAGTATTTCCATATTGCTGCTGAACAAAGAGAGTCACTGCCTCTCCTTATAAGATGTGGAAAACATGAGCGGCATCTGGAGAATTGTTTCCCAACACATGCGTAGAGTGTTCTACTACCACAGCATCTGGATTCAATAAATGTTAGACAATTTTCAATCACTTTTAAAAATTCCAAATGAAAGATACCTTTAAGAATTATTATATGAAGATCCTCACATGGGTAGATGCTAATCTAAAAGTTTCAACATTTTTATCGGCTATATATAGTATTATTTTTAAAAGCATTTAATAAGCTACAACATTCTATATATACTTTTGGATAATTTTGTAAATATCATCTGAAAATAATGAGTACTCTTTCTTTCCTTCCTTCTTTTCCATCCTGTAAGGGGTGTTTGTTGAACTCTCTTTCAGTAGTGTGGGATATATCTCCTCCATCATGATTTCAAAAGAATTTATCCAACTACATTTATTTGTACAATCAGTCTCCCATTTTGTCTTTTTGTACTATTTTTTGTTTGTTTTATACCAGGGTAATACTTGTTCATATTATGCACTGAGTACATTTTCCTCCTAATACAGTTATCACAACATAAATCCCAGATGACTATAAATAATTAAAATTTGAAATGAAAATGTATAGTCCATGAAGAAATATAGCAGAATATTATCAGCTCATGGGAGAGGAAAGCTTTCAAACTGCAAAGGCCAAAAGGAAAATATGGCACTAAGGAAAAGATTGATTGATAGATTGGACTAAATAAAATGTGAAAGCTGCTGTATAATAATAAAATAAAAAGCCACTTTTATATTAAAAGGCAAAAGAAAATATGGATTTAAAATCTGAAATCTGTAAGATATAAATTTATATTATATTTATATAATATAAATAAGTATACTTATATTTATATTATATATATATAAATACTATTGTCTCTGATAGAAAAATTGTCAAAGATATTAATTGAAAATTTACTAAAAAATTAAAAATACCCAAGAGTATGTGAATAAAGGACTTCAATTTAACATACTAATCTTATGCTTTGAAATATTTTTGGCTTGTGGATAGGGGAAAATGACAAAAGGATTTTCTTGAACTTAGTAGCCATGAAAAAGAAATATGAGACCAAAGTATTTAAAAAAGTATATGTGTTCAGATTAGAGATTTACCAAATGAAATCTTTCAGATATGAGTTGATGTATGAAAAGAGAATTTATCTATATGAACTTCTGTTTATGAATTGGGGAAAGATACGAGTTTTGGAAGCAACTGATTTATACGGGAAACTACAGAAACTTATAATGTTCAAAGGTTCCACATTATTAACTTAAGGAATTAGTCTGTTAGATTACATTTCAATTTTGTAAATGTGAAAATTATGGCCATATATTATTTCATTTTGCCCTCGAGTCAAGCTGATATAATTTCATTTATAGTGGAAAATAATACAATATCAGTAACACAAACTTTATATATTTCTAATAAACCATGTATGTCATTTTATCAGCAGTTGTTTACGAAAACACAAATACATTTAGCACATGAACTAAATTTTGTGAGGGAGGTTTACTTCAAATTTGTATTATTTTTGCTTGTTTGATAATAACATTATCATTTTAGATACCCAATCTCCATCTGAAATTGATAAATAAAATTCACCATAGTAAGTGACCAGGTCCTTCTGCTTTTAACTTCTAGATACTGATGTGCCACAGGACTCAGTCTTTGGCCCTCATCTCTACACTCATGCTCTATGTGGGCTAATCTGCTCCAGTGTCTGAAAGAAACATGGATACGCTGAACATATCTATCATTCAGCTATTGCTATAGGACAATCACAAAACCTCAGGGGGATGCAAAGTTAATATTTATTGTTCAAGCTTATGAGGGGGTTGGCTCTGTCACACTGGTAATCTTGGATGGACTCACTCATGTTTCTGCCTAGTGGCTAATCTGGCTGACCTCATCTGGGACAACTTGAGGTGATTTGGCAATACTCAAGTGTCTCATCCACTAACAGGATATTTTAGGTATGTTCTCGTGCCCATACCCGAGATGCAAACATGATAAAAATGGAAATGCAAAAGCACTTTTAAAATCTCTGCTTGATTTGGTCTGCTAACTTCCCATTGGCTAAAGGAAATCACATAAACAAGCCAGGGTTCAGACAACAGGACCATGACAACATATGGCAGAGGGTATGCATAAAGGGGAGATGAGATAAAGAAATAGTGGCAGTTTTGCAATTATTTTACTATAATTTCCCATCATATTTTCCAACCTGATATCTTTGCTAAATTCCAAATTGTCTCATCCCCATGTCTTTCTCAACAAAATGGCAACACAATTCATTCAACTGTTCAGGTCCAAAAACTTTGGGGTCATGCTTTATTCCTTTCTTGTTCTAGCAACTTACATCTAATTCAAAGGCAAATATTGAATCAAAATATGTCTTGAATCTTACCATTTCTCACCATCTTTACTACTACTACCCTAGAGTCCTAACAACTGTCATCTCTCCCTGGATTTAACTAGACTACTACATTAGACTCCTGTCTGCTTTCCTAGCTTTCTCTCTTGCCCTCCCAACACCTGTGTATTCTTCAGTAATAGTCCTTAATACTTCTTTGCACAAAACCTTTTTATGACACTTCTGTTTATATCCAATTGTCAGATTATAGTCACATGAAACTTGGCTGCACTGGGGGCTGGGAAATGCAGTCTTTTATTCAAGATGTTAATATGTCCAGCTAAAAATTGTATTGCTATGAATGAAAGGGATAGAAGCTAATAAAGAACAATTAGAAGTTTCTGCCACCGTGTCAGAATAAGAAACAGTACATATTCTTTATTTCCCCATAGATGGACTATGCATAGTTTAGTTCAACATATCACACAGGTGTTTTGTCTATTCTAGTTTTTTTTCCCCACTAGTATTTTTGTTCTTCCAGTTTTATTGAGATATAACTGACATGCAGTACTGCATAAGTTTAAGCATAATGATTTGACTTACATACAACATGAAATGATTACCACAAGTTTAGTGAACTCACATAGATATAAAATTTCAAAAATAGAAAAAAGTAATTTTTCCTTTTCATGAGAACTCCTAGGGTTTACTCTTTTAACAACTTTCATATATAGCATACGGCTGTGTTAATTATAACAATCATGTTGTACAGTACATCCTTAGTGCTTATTTATCTTATACTGGAAGTCTGTACCTTTTATTCATCCAATTCCTCCTCCCCACACCTCCTGCCTCTAGTGACCACAAGTCTGAACTCTTTCTGTAAGTTTGTTGAAACAGCACATATTCTTGTTTAATATCCGTTTATAAAGATAAAAATATTGTGGTTCTACCAATAAAAAAGGCATGGGACACAGTCTTATCTATTTACTAATGCCTTCCAAAACACATATTATAAGCACCTATCATGTTCTAGACATTATATTAGGTGTTAGAAAACCTTTAATATGGCTCTCAGGATGCTTATGATTTGGTGGAGAAAAAGAAATAAAAGCAACTAATATCCCAACAATTTACAAAAGTATTTGAATCCTTTTATATTGACACAAACTAATTTGGTCAGATAAATATTATCATTCTTATCTACAGATAAAGAAAAACAACATGATTGACTTACAGATAGCAATATGCTGGAGGTGGCTCAGAGGGCATCAGGAGAGCAAATTGCGCGATGTGAATTCTCTTCCCAACTCAGCATTTGGTGACTTCATGTTGATACCTTGAAAATGGCTATGTTTGGAGTACTTACACAATGGAAATCAGCAAATTTTTAAAAGCATGATTTTTTGTTTTTTGTTTTCCAGAGAACTAGTTGTTAAACATTTACCAGCCCAAGGCAGTAATTGGCACGCAGACTACTGGAACTAAGGCCTCATTCTTTATATCGATTATGTTGTTGAAAGCACGGCTTTCCAGGCTTTATAAGAACCACCTGGAGATCTTGTTAAGCAGCTGATTCTTATTTCAAACGTTTGGTGGGGCTCAGGATCCCACATTTCTAACAGAATCTTGTTGATACCAATCCTGTTAACCCACAAAACACAAACTACATGATGCAACATTTTTCTTACTTTTCAAAAAAATTTTCAATGTCAGTTTGGTCATCATGTTATTTCGAAATATCATTATTTAGCCATACTTTGCTGGTTTCAATAGGAGGTGAAATTTGTTGCAGCTAAACTATCCTACTTTTCCTCCTGTAATATGGTCGAAATTGATGTCAATCACTTTTCATTGTTAGAAATAAAAATCAGGTGAAGAGGGCGTTTCTGCACTCTACCTTGTTAGTCTTACATTTTGTTATTAGGAAGCAGTCTTATTCTACAAATTACAAAGTTCCATATTTCCAGTTGTCAACTTCTGAAAGCAATGAGTTATAAAGTTTTCTAGTGAGCAGATTTTAAGATGACTGAACCTATTATGCCAGCTTCAATTATAACGATGCCATTAGTTAATTTTGCAGTTGTCATTAGCTCTAGATCTGGGGAAATAGTGAGTAACGTTGATGCTGAGCATGAAATTCTTTATATCTAAGTTATTACAAATCCAAATCTTGTTACAAGAACTTTTAGGATACATCTTAAGTGTCATATTCTTTAAGAAAACAAATAACTTGGATTTGCATTATATTCTCTACTAACTTCTTGATGGGCAAGAATGTATTTTAAAAATACAGTATTTAGCAACAAACCCGTAATAAAAGTATTTAATACTTTCATAATCTAAAGTTCAAGTTTTAACTTCTGCGTCCAGTTTCTTTCTTCAGTTGCTTCTCCTGAAACCTTCTTGTCCCTGGATTCACTAGCAGCATGTAGGACACTCATGTGGCACATTTCTCCTCATCTGGATAATTGTATCTTTTGATATATTTATTTACTATAGTAAATATTCATTTTAGACAAAGACATAGTTTCTGCATAAATTAATTATTTTGTTTTCTCCTTTAAGTTAATTTATTATTAACGCACTATAAAACAAATCGTAAACATATATAATTGACATTTAAAGTGAAACTTAATTTATAAGCTAATTCCTATATATTATTGTAATAAAATTTTTTAGGAAACATTTAAAGGCAAATATTTGACATAAACCCTTCTTTAAAATGATAAAATCTTTGTATTTTCAGTTTTAAAATCCCCATAGTATCAAGTAGTTTTTATGGCATATATTCTGATTTTGATTTTATGGTCTCCCCTCATTAGTAGGTCTAAACATGGTAATTTTATAATTTTTCATTTCCACAAAGTAATGATTTCAAAGGTAATATACAATGGGGAGAATTGTTCCAGTTGGTAATCAGATAGAACTCTTAGAACTGCAATATTTAAAGCTCAGTGTAAACCAAACAAACTCAAATATAAAACAGAAAAGAGTGTTGTTTCATCACTGTTTTTCTACAAAATCTTACGTTTATACCTCTTCATGGTTGTTTAGGTGTGTTCATAAAAATATCGTCACATATATATGCTCCTCTTAATTTCCAGTGTAGTAAACATTCTCCATTTTTAAACTTTAAGACAAACAAATTACAAACAAGTAAAGAATCAGGTAATGAGGGAAGCTTCTATTGTACATAATATCAGAGTTGGAATCTAAAATGTAGGCTCAATCTCTAGGTCCATTCTCCTTCCCAAATGTAATGAAGGACTTAAAATATCCACATTTTACATTTACATATTCTAAGGTAATACTGTTGCTCAGCATTATTCCAAAAAAAGTAATAGTGTCTTTTATATAATAAATCTTCCTGGGATTTATTGAAGTCCCAGGAATTGGCCATACATGAATCGAGAAATCAAAAGTTCGAGCCCTTTCTTACATTTTCATCTTCATTTCCTAGTCTTCCACTTGCATTCTAGAATCCAGCCTTCTTGAACTACTCATACTTTTCCAAATGTGTAATGCCTTCACTCAACTGGCATTTAAAATATTATCATTGAATGAATACTTGGCTAGGTGAATAAATGAGTGCCAACTGTGATCTATGACGACTTTAATATTATGTGTTGCTAGAAAATAAATATGATCTGAATTGTTGGATCTAAAAGGATGCCTAAAAGTTTCAGGTAAACTAGAATTCTCAGGATTTCCACTCTATTTGCATTTTTACCTCTTTTATTTTTAAAAAAAAGAGGAAGTTGTCTCCATTTTTGACATATAAAACTTCAATTATGCCTCTCCATCTTTGGCCAGATGCTGAGTACTAGTATTTAATGTTGTAAGGGTAAATCTAAATCCACACTTAAAACTCTTGGAACATAACAGCCTTTCCCATAGCCAAATTCATTTTTATGTTAATGGCGTATTTTGTTGAAACTAATGGATCATTAGTCTCCTGTGAACAGAAGGTTCTAGTAGCAGTCTTCACAAATGATTTCAATTTAAGTGTGATGTTTGAATATTATAAGCTGTATTTATGGTAGCTTTATAAAATTTGGAGTGAATTAAGGACTGCTGGGACCAGCTGTACTCTGGGAACATTTTCAGTGAATGTATATCTAGAGTTTTTACAATTTTGCTTCATCTTTTGAGTTCAGGTTTCATTCTTTTTCCTAAAAGGACTAGAATTTAAAAAGATTCTGAAATATTTTCTATACATTACCTAATTCTCCAGTTGTGCACTAAGAGCATTCAGAAAGTTCAAGAAGGATGAAATTATTAGAGTTAGCTTTTAGTTATTTTATTTTCACATTAGATGAAAATAGGAACACAGGCTAGAGTTAGTAAGTCTCCTTGGTTTTCTAGTTAAAAATTAAGAAAACAATATTTAATTTATTAATAATTATGATTCAATTAAACTAATTTATTTTAGCACTTAAGCAGTGAGATAAAGGAGAAAGCTCACTGAAATTCCATAGACATTTGAAAAGTTCACTGGACAAACAGTCAATGGTATGTGTATACTTTTGTCAGAAAATTTTTTTAAAAATTTAACAGTCGGACTGGATAGCAGAGGCCCTGCCCCATCAAGTTTCATGATCCTCAAAGAGTTAAATGTTTCTCACCTTCAGATGTAAAAAGAGGAGACCTAACTAAATGGTTTCAAAAATATCCTCCAGATATTTATTCCTATGAACTTTAATAGTAAGGGGAAAAAAGGCAGATTTTTTTTCCAGCTTTATTGAGGTCTGATTGACAAATAAAAATTATATATATTTAAGGTGTATAATCGGATATTTAGATATTTGTATACATTGTGAAATGATTACCACATTCAAGCTAATTAACATATCCATCATGGAAAGGTAAATTATTGTATGTGCCAAACTTTTTGGAAGAGATGGGATAAAAACGTTTAAGTGTCATGGGATTGAGGAGATTGTTCATTTTAAGAGGAATAACAGACAATTTCAAGAAATTATAAGTGCTTAATCATGGTGGGTAGTAGCAGGATAAGGAGGAGAGAGCCCCAAAGCAAGAATCAAGTTATCACTGAGCAAACAGGTTGGAAAATGCACACATGAAGTCAACTAGGCCGTGGACAACTGTGTCATATTCAGGATATTAAAAAGGATTTTGTTTTCTGAATAGCTGTGTGAGTAGGGTGTCTGCAGGTCAAAAGTGGGTCAAGTATATGGAAAGTTATGATATCTAACTGTAGAGGAACAGGTCATGTCAGGCATAAGGAAAGAATTGAAGGTTTTTGTTGTTTTTTTTTTTAATTTCAGCTTTATTGAGGTATAATTGACAAATAAAATTGTAAGAATTATATCTAGAAGAAAAATCATGTAACTAGATCCTAGGATCAGAGACAGGGGTGGCACATAAACTGGCAAAGCAAGGACATAAATTGCAGTCCACACACAGGAGCTAAATGCACTTCCTAGCTTTCTTTGTATATGGGGATAAATTTTGGAAGGCCTGGTTTGCTTCAGTTGAAAAATAATGTTTTCAGAACATGATGCAAGGATCATAACCCATGAAAATCCCTCACAGAAAGGAAGAGATGAGGTAGAGAGAAAAGAAAGAGTTGAATAAAGATGAGCAAAGGACCATTTAGAGTAGGAGAAAAATACGGAATAGTAGATGATTAAATATTCTCAAGAGAAATTGTTTTAAATTTAGAAAGTGAGGTAGGGAAAAAATGGAGAATTACACAGTAGTGAAGCACAAAAGAAAAAATAACCTTAAAATTGATTTTAAGGCAGAAAAATATGAAAAGAATATCAATTGCCCTTGGCTAATGAGAAAATCACAGTCCTATCTATACAAGTGGAGGGATGATAAGAGTAGAAAGAAAAGCTTGACATAGAATTGATAAGAAAAAAATTCAATTGATTTTGTCAACTGATCTGTTCTAATGTCCCCAGCAATCTATATTGAGAGGGCCACTGAGCTATCAGGTGTATCACCCTAGGAGCAATGTAAGTCCTGGTTTGGGAACTGTGACATGATAGCTCTGGCCTATGCATTGGTTTAGTTCATATCTGGACTTACACTCTGTGCTTTGCTTTTAGTTTAACATCCATATTATTGATCTGTGTTCTTGTTATGAGAACTAAGTTCCTATTCTATTGGGAGTCAAGCAGTACACTTGTTTCTTATGCCTCTCGTTAAATGGAATGCCTTTTCAATTCTCTGTTTACCTGTCTGCCTTGAATTTTTACTACTGGGGCTTCCAGAATCTTTTGATACAGTATAGGGAGCTAGTGTCAAATTCAGGTACTGGCCTTTTATAGTTTGGTCTGCCCACCACGCTTGGAATTCTTAATCTGCAATATATCTCTATGTGATGTTTATGGTTTTGAGGAACAGAACCTAACATTTTAGTAAAAGATATACTTGGAAATGTAATAACTTTCTATTAGAGGCTTTCCCCAAATCTATGAGTTTGATATAAAAATGAAATCTTGCTAGTCATAGGAGAGAATGTCATGGAGAGTAGACAAAATTTGGAGAGATGAAAATGGTGTTTTTTTTTTTTTTTTCTTTGCTCTGTTGAGTTTGAGTTTGTGGTAGAACATCCCATCTGTATAAGAAATAGACGTATTTGCAAGTTTTCTGAATGTGAAATATTGAAGAAAAGGAAAAGAAGGTGAAAAATAAAGATTTTTGTAAAATTAGAAAAAATTAAAGAGGTCTAAATTGACATTTGTTTAGTATTTTTTCCATAGAATTACAACTTCATGTGCATGTACACTTAAGGAAAAAAACAGAGAGAAAGAATTGTTAATCTTTTGTGGATCATTCTTTGTTATTGGTGATATATTAAGAGTGACACATGCTGTGAAAACCAATGTTCCAGATATTGGTTTAAGTTTATGGGTATTGGTTCCATCAGGGAGAAATTAGAGATTATCAATTTTGAAAATTGGACAGAGTCAGAGACGAAAAGATAACTAAGAGGTAAGGAATTTGTAGAAATTTGATAGAAAGACAGTTTTCAAGAACTCATGAATATTCTTTGGAAAGTTGATCAGATTTTCAAGGATTTGTTTTGTCTCAGTTATAATAGCAGCAGTATGATAGAAGATAAAAAGAGTAAATTGCACTTTGTGGTATCTGTGAGAAATTTAACTATAATATTTGAACATAATATAATAAGTGCTGATTAGATACCAAATTTCTCTGAAGGATTATTTGATCAGACCATGCCTGAATTATTTTATGTACACACTTATGAAATTCATGGGAGTTCTGAGGGAAAAGTACAAAATTTATTTTTCAATTTTTATGGAGACATTAAAACTCTGTTAAATGAATCAGGGCAATGGTCAGATTATAGGGAAATGAGACCACTAAAACTGATGCATTTTTACCTCTTAATTCCCTGACAAGTCTCTAGCACAGGGGACAAAAATCTACGTCATATTTTTTTATCTAAATAAATGTTCCCAAATACCCTAGAAATTTTCATAAGGGAAGTGTTTTTGGATATTAGATTATTTAAGTTATTTAAATTAGTATTTTTATAATAGGTTATTTAACATGGCTAAAAGATGGAAATCCCAAAGCAAATACCGACTTAGGAATTTCTCTAACTTTAAGACGTTACATATAAGAAGACCTTTTTTTTTTTTTTCTCCTAATGAAGAACATGATACTAACTTTATTATTTTTTCCTGTGCTTTCTTTAAAAGGAGCAAGTGAAAGTTAAGGAGAGAGAAATCTATGTATCTCATACCACTCTTCTTTGGACTTAAGAATTCTGTGTGCTCAGTTTGAGGTCTAGAATAAAGGCCTGGAACATTTCAATCAATTCAGTTTGAATTTATCCTCAAATTTATTTATTTATTTTTTGATGTTCTAAAATTATATTTTTATTTTTTATTTTTAAAAATTTTTATTTTATATTGGAGTATAGCCGATTAACAATGTTGTGATAGTTTTAGGTGCACAGCAAAGCAACTCAGCCATACATATACATGTACCTATTCTCCCCCAAACTCCCCTCCCATCCAGGCTGCCACATAACATTGAACAGAGTCCCTGGTGCTATACAGTAGGTCCCTGTTGCTTATCTATTTTAAATATAGCAGTGTGTACATGTCTATCCCAAACTCCCTAATTATCCCTTCTCCCCACGCTTCCCCCCCGGTAACCATAAGTTCGTTCTCTAAGTCTGTGAGTCTGTTTCGGTTTTGTAAATAAGTTCATTTGTATCATTTCGTTTTAGATTCCGCATATAAGGGATATCATACAATATTTCTCTCTCTCTGTCTGACTTACTTTACTCAGTATGACTATCTCTAGGTCCACCCATGTTGCTGTAAATGGCATTATTTCAATCTTTTTAATGGCTGAGTAACATTCCATTGTATATGTGTACCACGTCTTCTTTACCCATTCCTCTGTTGATGGACATTTATGTTGCTTCCATGTCTTGGCTATTGTAAACAGTGCTGTAATGAACACTGGGGTGCATGTAGCCTTTCAGACCATGTTTTTCTCTGGGTATATGTCCAGGAGTGGGATTGTAAGATCATATAGTACCTCTATTTTTAGTTTTTTAAGGAACCTCCATACTGTTCTCCATAGTGGCTGTACCAATTTACATTCCCACCAACAGTATAGGAGGGTTCCCTTCTCTCTATACCTTCTCCAGCATTTTTTGTTTGTGGATTTTTTGATGATAGCCATTTTGACTGGTGTGAGGTGATATCTCATTACAGTTTTGATTCACATTTCTCTAATAATTAGCAACACTGAACATCTTTTCATGTGCCTCTTGGCCATCTGTATTTCTTCTTTGGAGAAATGTCTATTTAGGTCTTCTGCCCATTTTTTGATTGGGTTGTTTGCCTCATGAGCTGTTTGTAAATTTTGGAGACTAATCCCTTGTCAGTAACATCATTTGCAAATATTTTCTCTCAATCTGTGGGTTGTCTTTTTGTTTTGTTTATGGTTTCCTTTGCTTTGCAAAAGCTTTTGAGTTTAATTAGGTCCCATTTGTTTATTTTTGTTTTTATTTCCATTATTCTGGGAGATGGATCAAAAAAGATATTGCTGCGATTTATTTCAGAGAATGTTCTGCCTATGTTTTCCTCTAGGAGTTTTATAGTGTCAGGTCTCACATTTAGGTCTTTAATCCATTTTGAGCTTATTTTTGTGTATGGTGTTAAAAAATGATCTGATTTCATTTTTTTACTTGTAGCTGCTCAATTTTCCCAGCACCATTTGTTGAAAAGGCTGCCTTTCCACCATTGTGTAGTCTTGCCTCCTTTGTTGTAGATTAATTGACCATAAGTGTATTGGTTTATTTCTGGGCTTTCTATCCTATTCCATTGATCTGTATTTCTAGTTTTGTGCCAGTACCATACTGTTTTGATGACTATAGCTTTGTAGTATAGTCTGAAGTCAGGGAGCCTGATTCCTCCAGCTCTGTTTTTCTTTCTCAAGATTGCTTTGGATATTCAGGGTCTTTTGTGTCTCCATACAAATTTTAAGATCTTTTTGTTCTAGTTCTGTGAAAAATACCATTGGTAATTTGATAGGGATTGCATTGAATCTGTAGATTGCTTTGGGTAGTATAGTCATTTTTACAATATTGATTCTTCCAATCCACGAACATGGTATACCTTTCCATCTGTTTGTGTCTTCTTTGATTTCTTTCATCAGCATCTTACAGATTTTGAAGTACAGGTCTTTTGTATCCTTAGGTAGGTTTATTCCTAGGTATTTTATTCTTTTTAAAGCAATCTCAAATTTACTTTTACTTATGGAATAATTTTTGCTTTCTACTATTTCTGTTTGTCTCTCAATTATCATAAGTCTATCATAAGTACGCTATCATTAGCATAAGGCACTGATAATCACAGAATTAGTGACTCTGGTTATTAAAGAAAAAGAACTATCCATTTAGAGACTTATAAATAATGCAAGTTCCATAAGATAGGAAGCATGCCTAATTCATTGTTAATTCTCAATCACATTTTGCACGTAGTAGATACTGAAAGATTCTATTTATTCTTCATGTACTCTTCTGTAAACAGTATAAAAAAAAATTCTGTTAGCTTAATTCCTAGCTGGTAGCCCCTCTACAAGGGTACAATTTTCACACTTTCCTAAAGTTATATAATTTCTATTTTATTTATTTTTAATACTCAATTGTGACCATATTAAATATGGCTATTTCCTCTGTTGGTTGGATGTCAGTCTCTTCATTTTTGCTATGATGTTATAAGCAATGTTTACTCACCTAGTGGTTTTTATCCCAGTAAACAAGAGCATTAAACTCTGTGATATTTGGTAGTTCCCGTTTGACACCTCCATGTTCCTCTTCTGCCATATCCAATCCATAATATTCATCTATATCCTAAAAAGCTTTGAATGCATTCTCTGCATTTTTTCTATATTTATTTCATCAAATGACTGATGTGTTTAAACCCATCTCTACCACCTCCCCTCCATCCTGCCACCTTTATATACCCTCTCTTCTTTTAAATCCAAACTCTACTATGCATAAAATGGGATATTTTAAAAATGCAAATCTGTTTGTGCCACTTCAAAGTCTAAACTATCAATAGTTTCCCATCAGTTTCAGCATTAAAACCAAAAATACTTAAGTGGGTCTGGAACTCCCTATTAGATCTCATTACTGTGAGCTGATTTTCTTCTCCAGCTTCCTGTATTATATCTGTTCTGCTCTTTTTCTATAGTTCTCTTGAAAGAACCACATTCCCTTCAATGTCAGAACGTGCTGTACTCACTATAGTAACCACAAACTCAGGTCTGCAACAGTATATCTCTCTTTGTTTGAAATCTATTAAATTTAAATACTGCATAAGCCATCCCTTTCAGTGACAGGCAGAATCTAAATTTTGGAATTTTTATCCCATCTCCACTACCTGCTGCAGGGGGTTTGGGTGAAGATGTCAGAAAGGAATTCTCAGGAATATAATTATATCTAATCATCCTTTACTACTCTGACATTCCCTGACACCAGCCCAGAAAACTGCTATTCTTGTCTGTTTTACTTTCTTCTGTATACCTAGTACCTAAGAACAGGACATAGCATAGGGCCTAATATGTAGTTATTTGTTGAATAAGTAAAAGTGTTTATGTTTATCAATTCTTTTATGTCTTTAAGCTAAGTCCACACCTCTTCCTCAATTAGTCTGTTTCTGCATATGTGTATAAAATTATAGCCCTGTTTCCTAGTGGATCACGAGCCCATCCTTCCTATAAACTAGTTTTTAAATTATTGCTTTCTTTCTTCAACACTATTGTCATAGATTAGTTCTGCTTTTTCTAGGAACAAGATCCACAAAGACTTACCTATACTTATGGTAAGTGTAGCCACATCAAATACTTTAAAGCCCAGGAAAATAATGTAACTGGGCAACAGTAAAGAGCATTAGGTAATGAGAGAATTCACGCATGACGTAAAGGCAGTCAAATTCAATTTGAAAATGCTCTTTCAAACAAAAATCTTCAGGCCAAACTCTACATATCTACCACCGGATTTTCACTGTTGAAAAGCTTTGATAGCCTGCTGGTATAAATATTTTCACCTTATTGTAATTTGATTTAAAAAATAGAAAAAATCACAACGAAGAATAGATTACATCCAGTGTAGTCCCTGTTTCAATAAATATCTAAAACTCAAGAGGAGTCATATAGTTGTCATCTAAGACTTTCTTCAGAGACCATCTTTCCAAATATTAAATGGGACCTTTTTGGAAGGACATATAGATCTCAAATGTTTCCATGCCGAACACCCACTGTCCTTTAGTTAGACTGTTTAAGATTTTACCATTTTCACAGAGTATACCTTAATACATGATATGAATAATTTGTTCATTTTTTTTATAAGGAGCACTGTCAGTTAAGCTGACATTTTCAGCAATTGCAATTACATTTATTTTATTATTTTTCAGAGTGTTAAATTTTTTTATATTAAGATTTTTTTTTTAGAGAAGTATAAGGTTTACAGCAAAATTAAGGGGAAGGTACAGAGACTATCCTTAAACCCCCTACTGTTTAAATAATTTAAGAATTTTTTGAACATCATACCACATTAAAAATAATTATGGTTAACAATTCATTTCTTCAACATGGAGCTATATAAACAAAAAGAATTCTAAGCATTAAAACAAATTAGCATTAATTTTCATCTAAATTATTTTCCTTATAATTATTTTCCAGATTATTATCTTTGTAATATGGTACACATGAGGTGGATACGTTATGCTTTGTCACTATTTTTAAGCATCATGTACAGCACTTTTCCTGAAGATCCCAGTTCAAAACAGCAACCAATTGCTTCATTGTTTCATCACCACTTATGAGATATATGACATTTTTAATAAATCAGCTAATTCATAGGTCCAAATAATAATACTAGAATAAATTAGATTTCTGAAATTTTATTCTATGAATGTCCCCCAAGAGTCACATGCAGTGTGGTTCCCTACTTAAATATTGTTCTAAATGTCTTTAAAAACATGGTTCTGACTGTTGCCTCAATCTCCCACATTATCAGATACGGGCAAAAGATAATATGATCTATCTTAAGAAGATTCCTGTCATTTGCAAGTGGTAGAAATGTTACCATAGGTTTTATTATATTTCAATTATATCACTGGCTATTATAAGAAGTTAATGTACAACTCTCCCAATGTAACTGCTATTGTTTGAACTCTTTTATATTATTAACAGAAGGTATAAAATAATATGCATTGCTAGTAAGTTAGTTAAGAACTTGTCTCTAAAACAGGGAGGTAACAATCCAATAGGGTAATTTTTAAATCCATAAAGAATAACCCCCAAATCATGAATAAATGGTGCTTATGGAAATTTGCTTCTCATAAAAGCAACCAGAACCCTGAAAAATTTGTTAAAATTGTTTTCAGCACTCTACCAAAAGCTTGCAGCAATCCAAGGAGTGTTTATTCAAGAAAAATGGTTTAATGTCATTAAGAATAATAGTTTTGTGATGGATTACATTGCCCCTATTCCTTTCCCCCCTTTTCAGATGTATAATAGCCTTGAAAACTAGCAGCCCCACTACCACAGCAACAGTAAAAACTTGCAACCATAAAAACTAGCAACCTAACAGACACTGAAAAAGGCAGATCAGGTGTGGAGTTCATCAGAAAGCTCCATTCCTAGAAAACTGTCACTATTTAAACTGTCTTTGACCTGACCCAGAGCTTCTCAAGTGAGAACAGCCTATTCTCCACAGCTTTTATCAAAGGGGAAAAATTTTTTAAAAGGCAATTGTTTAACATAATAGCTGCTGCAAGAAGTGATATCAGTTAGTGCAGACAAGAGTCTGACCAAAAAACATCTCATCTAGGGAATGAGATATCCACAGAAGGCTTTAAAAACATCTAACATATTCCCAGAGACTTGGAAGACCACGTGCATGAGCAGTGCTGTGCTCATGCCCAGGAAAGACCTGAGAAAACATGAAACTTTACTTACTGACCTCTCTAAGCGGGAAGTGAAGGGGAAGGCAAAATTGCAAATTGCAGGAACCTTGCATGTGTGCCCCAACAGATAAACAGAGCCTCTCAGGAAATGTCAAAGATATATTGGTTCAAGGCATTAAAAAAAAACAGCCATCCAATCATTAGCCAAGTGCTGAGCTAACTGAGCAGACTTCTGTGGCTACACACAACTGGGGATAGAGACTTTAAAAATTAAACTAACCAACCAGGAATGTGTGGCACATAAACAGGGGATAAAAGTGGTCAATAGAAACAGTATGTGAGAAAGCCCCAGATGCTTGAAATACTAGCCAAAGACTTTAAGTCAATTATTATACAAATGCTTAAGAAGTAAACAATATCTAAAGAACTAAAGAGAAGTATGAGAATGATTTCTCACCAAATAGAAAGTAGCAATAAAGAGATAGAAATATTAAAAAGAATCAAAATAGAAATTCTGGAGTTGAAAAGTACAACTGAAATGAAAAATTTACTAGAGAGGATTAACAGTAGATTTAAGTTGGCAGGAGACAGAATTAGTGACCTAAATGATAGATCAATTGAGATTTTCCACTCCAAGAACCAGAAAGAAAAATGAATGACTAGCACCTCAGACATCTGTAGCACAAAATCAAATGTATTAATATAAATCATGATGGGAATCCTGGAAGGAGAGGAGAGAGAGAGATAGAAATAATATTTGAATAAATAAATGGGGAAAAATATCTTCCTGGATTTTATGAAAAGCATTAATCTAGACATTCACCTAGACACATCACAGTCAAATTGTCAAAAGCCTAAAAGAAGGAGAGAAACGTGAAAGCACAAGAGAAAACTCATCATACACAAGATATCTTCCACAAGGTTAACTGTTGACTTCACATCAGAAACCATGGAGGTCAAAAGCAGGGGTGAAACATGTTCAAAGTGTTGAAAGTAATACTGTCAACCAAGACTTCTATATCTTTCGAAAATAAAGGAGAAGATATGGGGATACATGTATATGTATAGCTGATCCACTTTGTTATAAAGCAGAAACTAACACACCATTGTAAAGCAATTATACTCTAATAAAGATGTCAAAAAAAATAAAGGAGAAATTACTATATTCCTAGATAAACCAAATCTGAGAGAATTTGTCATAAGCAGTACTGTCTCACAGGAATACTAAAGGAAGTCCTTTAGGTTGAAAAAAAATGACATTAGAAAGTAACTCAAATCCACACAAAGAAATAGAAAGTGTCACTAAAGTTCATTACATACACAATATAAAATACAGTATAAATGTATTTTTGTTTGTAATTCTTTTATTCTCCTATCTGAATTTAAAAAACAACTGTATAAAGCAATAATTATAAAACTGTTGATGGGCTCATAATGTATGAAGATGTATTTGTATGACAATGACAGCAGAAAGGAGAGTGGAGAGAGTGGAACTTTACTGAAGGACATCTTTTGTATACTACTGAAAATAAATTGGTATTAATCTTAATTAAATTATTTTAAATTAACATGTTAATTTAATCTGCAAAAAGCACTAAGAAAACAACTCAAAATATAAAGTAAAATAAAAAAACAAAGGAATTAAAGTGGTACATTAGAAAATATATATTTAGCACAAAAGAAAGCAGTGATGGAAGACTAGAGAGATAATATAAGGGATATAGAAAACAAACATCAAAGTGGCAGACAAATGGTAACTTCTCAGTAGTTCCATTAAACATAAATGGATTAAACACTCCAAAAGGCAAAGACTGGCAGAATGAATTAAAAAACTTATCCAACTCTATGCTGTCTACAAGAGAAAAATAGGGTGAATGTAAAAGAACAGAAAAATACATGCTATGCAAACAGTAACAAAAGGAGAGCTAGAATGGCTACACTAATATCAGACAAAATGGACTTTAAGACAAAAAAATGTTACTACAGAAAAAGGACATTTTATAATGATAAAAGGGCCAATGCATCAGAAAGACTTAATTATAAATATACATGTCCCTAAAAACAGAGGCCAAAACTACAGGAAGCAAAAACTGACAGAAGTGAAGGGGAAAATAGACCATTCAACAATAGCTGGTGACTTTAATGTCCCATTTTCAATAAAGGATAAACCAACTAGGCCAAAGATGAATAAGGAAATAGAAGACTTGAACAACACTATATACCAGTTAAACTTGATAGGTATGTATGGAACACTCTACCCAATGACAGAAGATATAAAACATTCCAGATATAAACCTTTATACTTATGATCAATTCAAGAAGGGTGACAAGACAATTCAATGAAGAAAGAACAGTCTTTTCAAAAATGGTGCTAGGACAACTGGGTATCCACATTCCAAAAAATGAACCTTGATTACTACTTCACACTATACAGAAAATTAAAACAAAATGGGTATAGACCTAAATGTAAGACTAAAACTACAAAACTCTTAGATGAAAGTGGGAGTAAATATCATTGACTTTGGGTTAGGCATTAGCTTATTACATATGACACCAAAAGCATAAGTACTTATATCTAGATTATATAAAAAAATTCTTACAACTCAACAATAAAAATACAAATAACTCAATTTTAAAATGGGCAAAGTTTTCAATAGCCATTCTGTAAAGCAGATATTAAAATGGCCGATTAGTACATTAAAAAATGTTCAACATCAACAGTCAATGGGGAAATGTAAATCAAAACCACAAAAGACCACATCGGTAGGATGGCTAAATAAAAAAGACTAACAATAGTCAGTGTTGGCAAGGATATGGAGAAATTGGAACCCTTGTACATTGCTGATGGCTATGTAAAATGTAGCAGCCACTTTGGCAAATTGTTCGACACTTGTTCAAAATGATTGACATGGAGTTACCTTACAAATCCAGGAATTTCACTCACAGGTATATATCCAAAAGAATGGAAGACAGGTATTTAAACAGAAACACAAATGGTCATTGCACTACAATTCAGCAATAGCCAAAATGTGGAAACAACCCAAATGACCACCAAGTGATGACTGGATTTTTTTAAAAAGTAGTATAACCATACAATGAAATATTATTCAGCAATCAAAATAAGTGAAACACTGATACTTGCTACAACATACATGATCCTAGAAAACCCGAAAACAGAAGACTACATACTGTATTATTTCTTCTATAAAATGTCCAGAATAGACAAACCTATAGAAATAGGATGTAGGTAAGTAGTTGACAGAGAGTAAGAGAAGATGGGAATGGGAATTGATTGCTAATGAGTTGGGATTTCTTTTGGGGGTAATTAACATTCTGAAATTAGACAGTAGTGATGTTTGCATAACTGTGATTATATTAAAAACCACTGAATTTTACATTTTAAAAGGATGGTGTGTATGTCATATGAATCATATCCCAATGAAGGTGTTATTAAAGAAAAAAAAGCTGCAGATAAGTAATTTTATATCAAATACATTTTTTTCCTCCTTCAGCCCTAGGTAGAAGTTAATATATATTATGTCTGTGGTTTATAGAGATAAAGAAATATGCAAAATAAAATTGAAAACAGAGAAATAAAATAAAAATATACGAATGAAAAATCACTTTAATCACCTTTTAAATTCATGCAGATCTATTATAGGTTTCAGCAAATTTGTCTTCTATTTATTTATGTTTGAATATCACAACTTTTAAAATAGGCTGTGAAAGTCTCTGGGATATTTTGCCAACTTTTACAGAAAGAGAGAAATCTTTTCATTTGTTTCTCCTGAAAATCATATTGTAACTGGTTAGGTAAGAAAGGCTTATTGAGAATCCTGAGAATTTGCATTACATTCTTGGTATAATCTATGCACCCCTAGAAAATTCCAATTTAATAGAGAGAAACACACCTCACACATAGTATAATTTCACATCTTGGAATAAGGAAAGTATGCATGTAAACATTTCATATTTAAACTACATATATGAAATGTATTCCCTTGTTACCACAAATCTGCATCAAAAAATCAATTAATTTCCTTAGAACATTCAAAAGGACCTCAAATTTCATTCCGTTACCTAACGATGAGTTCTCACAAGAGAGAAGAAGTGTTGTTAGTGACACAGTGGAAGCGGACCACATTGTGACAGAGATCTAATCACTTGTTTTTACTATTGTATTAGCATGATTTCTGACTTTCAGATTGGTGAATTTCAGCCATTTTGGCAGCTGTCCATAGAAATTTCAGTCACTTATTGTAAGTAGTTGCATGCTCCAAGGCACAGAGGTAATACATAGCTAACAGATTACAGTAAATTGAAAACATTAAATGACTGCTCAGCTTCTGAAACAATATCTGATAACATTTAGAAAAACACATAAAAGGAACTCTATCATACTAATATTTTAAATGTCCCTAAACAACAAGGCTAACTATAATATGTTGATTTTCTTTTGATACAAGTAACATATGGCTTCTTAATATATTTACATTAATCATTTAGTTTTCATAATTGTTTTTGTATTAAATTTTAAATATCTTTTTCACTTTAAATTCATAATGTAGTTGCTCAACCTTAAGGAAAAGTTCAAACTATTTTCTTTCAAAATATAATGGTGTTAATATTTTTAGTATAATGCATATTTTACCTATCTAAAATTGTGTATATATACTTAGTTATTGTTCACATAAACGGTTATCCTGTTTACCCAATCTAGTATTCAGTGCACATCAGGACCTATCAGAAAGAAAAAAAAAGTAGCACTCTTCTGGTGTCAGCATGGATGCTTTTCTGAAAAAGTCAGTGATGTGTGTCAGAGGACAGGATAGGATCCTCCCACTCAAATTTTATTTTCCCTCTTGAAGTGACATCCATTCTTTGGAATTTCTAATACTTAATGCCTTAGGAGCAACCTCTTTTACTGAGAGATTTCAAAGTGTTTTTCTTTCTGAAAACTGTACTTCCTCACTCCCATTTTGCAACTTACCTTTTTGTACTTGATATATTCTTTTTTTAGCAAAGACTCTAGGCAACCAAATACCTGACATTTACAAAGAGCATTCAAATCAGGACAATTCCATATTAAATATATAATCTAGTGTAAAATCTAATGTTTTTCTTATTTAAGATTCTACAAATTCATTTTGTGAGAAGATATTTGTGATGAAATAGGTCAACTATCATTATTTGCTCTTATCTCTTCAGAGGCCCACTGCTAGGTGCCTTGTATATGTGCTAGACATGGAGCTCATTCCACAGGCTCGGGTTTTGCCATTGCTGCCACTGATGGGGCAAAAACTTAATTTAGTTCCTTTACTGACATTTTCACCAGGTTTTTCAGAGGATGGGGATAATCTTGATATCTTTTCTTCTTGTTATTCTTATTTGAGACTAGAAAAGTCTCAGCATTTCAGAATATTTTCTGCTTCTATTTTGGTCACCCTTCCTAGAAGCTTTAAAGGGAATACAAACTACTTGAATGAAGGAAAGAAAAAAGAAGAAGTAAAAGGAGAAAAAGAAAAACAATATAGGCAATATATTAAAAATATGATTCCATCATATATATTATCTGATTTGTTCCTCTCAACAGTCCCTTTGATATGTTTTATTATCCACAATTTCCAGGTGAAGAAATAGACTTGAAGAGATTTAACTCACTTGAAACCAAAAAGAAAAGAGGCAAAAACTAATCACAAAGAAATGATACAAATTTGATCTTACTACAAAGCCTCTACTTTTTGTAATTCACACATATTAGTTTTTCTTGGAAGAATAATTTTGAAATGAAGATACTATTTAGGAGAATGTAGCTCATTAGGTCATCTGTTCATGTTTCAACAGATGAAAAAATAAATGAGGTTACATTTGATACATATATTTGAATGTAGGAATTTTGTTTAATAATATGCTTATTTGACATATAATTTTACATTTATTTAGAAGATACAAGAGAAATAATGTTTTTTTTCTTGATGTGAAACTATGTTAATTACTAATGCAGAATACTCTTAGAAATTGTCATAGAAAATCCACACTATAGCCAGACTTGGCTTTTATCCTTTTCAGGGTCACATACATTTCTCACCCTTTCAACACCTTTTCTTCTTAATAATAATACAGTAATAATAAAAACTTTTACTTCTTTAAAGGTGGAATATTTGAAATTTATGGCTATAAGCTGATTTTACAAACTGCAAAACATTAAAATGTTTCCTCTAATTGCATAATGTCACAATTTTAATAAGGAAGATTTAACCAGTGTATAAATAAATACTGCTTTTATACCCCAAAGCTACTCAGAGACACTTATTGGTTTATGCCTTATTCCAAAACTCCATTTCTTACTCACAATGGAATGTTTAAGGTATCAGAATGACTGGGTGAATTAGAGCTGAATATCATTCTAGGGACTAAAGCAAATTTAGAAGAAGATTTAACCTGAAGCTTATATTAAATATTAAATATTTTAGTCATCATTCTCAACTGGGCTTACAAATATTGGCTCTTTCAAAAAGTCTCTACTTTCATCATATTCTGATTCCCAAATCTAATGCTTCCCCATGCACAACAATAAAATATCTTTAGATAGGAATATCCTCAAATTTCCATCATTAAATCAATGAACCACTTACCATCTGTTATCAGTCCTCTGCTCTTTCTTCTTTGCTAAAAGAGGGAATTTACATTTGTTATTCACATTGTTTAAAACATTTCGGAATCAGCTCCCCTACCCCCCAAAAGATTGCCAAGTGGAATTTTGATTGGAATTTCATTAAATAGGTAAATCAATTTAGGATAACTGTTTTACTGAACTGAGTTTTCCAATCCAAGAACATGTTATATCCCACCATTATTTAAAATATTTTCTCACTGACACTGTATAGTTTTTTGAACAACTTAAACATCTTTATTGTACACTAGGTTTTCTATGAATAATACGTGTTTTACTTCTTCCTTTCCAATCTTTATATCTTGTCCCAGTTACTAATGTTGTGTAAAAAAAGCATTTTTTTCTAAGTCCAAGATGTCTCAGTTCTCTGTAAGGGCAACCCATGACTTCAGACAGAATTCTCCTGAGGAACATCATTCTCTGTAACTGCACCCCACTACCTCAGGCAGGATTCTACAGAGAACCCCTTTCTCTGTAACTGCACCCTGCTACCTCAGGCAGGATAATCCCGGGGAACAAGGCTGAGAGTTGATGCTAGCTGCCAACTGTGCGCTCAGCCGGGCGAGCGCCCACACATGGCCGCTCCAGCATGACAGCTCAGGGTACTGGTCCTCTAACGTGGCAGCCAGGTGTTCCCAGCACAAACGGTCAGTCAACAAAGTAGAAGTTACACTATCTTTTGTGTTCTAGCCTCAGAAATCACGAAGCTTCCTTTCTGCCTCATTCTATCGTTTACAAGCCAGTCGCAAACCTACCCAGATTTAAGCGTAGGGGACACTGACTTTACCTCTTATTGAGGGGCACCTACTCATTTGTTGTCATATTTAGGACTGTCTCGGTCTACAATCTGGCCCCGAATTATTTACATTGTTCCAACATGCAAATTGCACTCACTCCCTAAAGGACACCACGAAAGTCTCCATTATTATATTATTAGTCTCTGCTGTGATGTTCACAATCTTGACATTTAAATCAGGTGCTCTGGAAGATGAGGTTACTCAGACACAGTTCCTTGAGTAATATCATTCCGCTGGTTCCGGACACCATGAACTATAGAGATAAGTTATCTACCGTCCCTCAACCCCACCTCAACACACACAACACACAACAAAGGGATAAACAGCAAATAACCACAAAAACCAAACCTGTTCAAAAGTGGAGGGAGGGGCTTCCAGCGGTGGGACTCGGCGGCCCGGCAGCAGAAGCTATAGCGGAGGCTTCTCGGTGCTGCGGCTCTGAAGGACCTTCGCCTCTGCTTGTGCCTCCGCGCAGCGCGGAGCCAGCTGTGAGGCTCGAGGAGGTGCCCGTGCCGCGCGCGGTTCCCCAGATTCTGGAGGTGAGACGGAAGGCATGCGCGTGCCCTCGGGAACCCCAGTTAGGACCCTGGGGGGTCTGGGTGTGGGCCGCAGAGGTTCAGGCACCCAGAGACTGAGGGCCATGCAGGGGGCCGAGGGGTCGGACTGGGTTTCGAGGGCCCAGGCCTCTGGCGTCGCGCCATCAGTGAGGGGCGGGGCCCCAACCTGGGCCGCTTCGGTTGGGGAGCCAGGCCCAGGCCTCACCTGAGGAGTTGGCAGGTGTGGCAGGTGCCCTAGAGCCTCCCTTGACTTCTGGGAACGAGAACTTCTTTCTATGGCTTTGTTTCTAGGGCTTTTTTAGGCCTTTTGCTGGCTGCCTGGGAAGCCCTGAGGTGGGCTGGAGATACCCGGTAAAGGTCTGTAGTGGGATCAGGCCTCGTCGGCACCCCTGGTATTGGAAAAGGTGACATCGGACAGAGGGAGAATATTTAGGGTTAGCGTTACAGGTTCAATATTTGAAAATAAAACAGCAAGCAAAGACGACCCTAGCACCTTGAGCAGTATGGAGAATGTACTAGAACACGCAGTGGTTGAAAAACTTTAGTTTTAACATTTACACCTAATCGAGAATGGGGAGTAATCCAGTCAGAAATTCACAGGACCGTAAAAGCTGGAAAACACCCCAAAGCTCCTTGAGGGTGGGTACTTTTATAGTGAAGGCAACTGAGGCCCAGAGCTATGAAATGACTGGCCCAAGGTCATGTGATTCGTTTAAGGATCATGTTGGTATTTGAGGGCGAGGCATTTTTGATGTAGTGGTTAAAGTTAAGGCCCTGATTTAAGACCTTCATCTGCCTTTTGTTGCTGTTGCTTTTTGGCTGTTTATTTACTCTTTGTGCCCCAGTTCTTCCCAAGTAATGGATATAATAATACCTGATGGAGTTGCTAGAATTAAATTAAGGTTTGTGTAAAATAGGACAAGGAGGTCTGATACATATTAACTGCTGGATAAATAATGATTGCAGTAAATTACTATAGTCTGAATGCTGTTGGACCACTACACTGACATCCTAGTCTTTGAGTTGGTTAAGTCATGTTTCCCAGGACCTGAAGTCAAATTTATGGCGATGGAAGGAAGGACCTGGACCTTGTGGGTTAACTTCTGGGCATGACACAAATGAATGCTGGTTGATGGAAGTTAAACTCAGCTGACTATTAAAAGCTTGGGAGGATGAAGTTGGGCCACAGTTAAGTCTCTTTACCTCTAATTTAGGAAATGGAACTTTTTGTTTAATTTTTCAATAAGTATATTTTTTTAAAGGGAAGAATTGTATTGTCCTTTGAAATCATTTTGTATTTCAGTCTTTTGCCAGCAGTGTTTGAGGGTTATGAATAGTATCACGACCATGTTGTACATTTGCTGAAATTATACTTGTAGTAGAGGTAAAGAGCTGTGTGGGAAGTCGCCTGTGCATGTGCACAAGCAAACAAGCTAGGTAACTGGATCATGAGAAGGCTAGAGTGAACTGTGTTACTAGAGTAAATGTTGCACAAGAATCAGATTTTCTAACCTGTCTGAAAATGGGTGTCAGCATTGTTCCACACCTTATTATCTCTACTCTGCAGTTCAACTAGCACATTATTTTCCAAGGACCACAAGGGTAAATGTTTTGATAGAAGTTGTTGCTGCAGTTTTGGCAACCATGCTGTAATATCCTTTCAGTTACAAAGTTCACTTTGCCCTGCAAGATAACTTAAGGGCATGAAGTGACAGTTGGTAAGCATTAATACAGGCTCAAGAGACTTGAAATCCAGGCCTAGCATGGTAACTAGCACATGAACCACCTGGGTTTTCACGTCTTTAAAATGGGAATGAGGGCTTCCCTGGTGGCGCAGTGGTTGGGAATCCGCCTGCCAATGCAGGGGACACGGGTTCGAGCCCAGGTCCGGGAGGATCACACATGCCGCGGGGCAGCTAGGCCCGTGCGCCACTACTACAGAAGCCGACACGCCTGGAGCCCATGCTCCGCAACAAGAGAGGCCGCGGCAATGAGAAGCCCGCGCACCGCAACGAAGAGTAGCACCCGCTTGCAAAAGCCCGCCCGCAGCAACGAAGATCCAGCGCAGCCAAGAATAAATAAATTAATTAATTAAATTAAAAAAAAAAAAACAATTTAAAATGGGAATGAGAAGTCTTCTGGACACCTTACCATTCATTAGGGGGCTCTTGGGAAGGACAAATAAGATGGTGCACAGGAAACTGTTTTGAAGAGTGTAATGAATGGTGCAAATAGAAGAATCTACAACTCATAACACTCCTAGGAAATAATAAAAGTGCCTGAACATAGTTGCGACCTATATAGCTTACTGTAGAATTTTGTCAGGAAAGTGCAGATTGAATGTTTTGTTACTGCAACAGCTGTACATTTAAATTAAGTTTAACTGGGACTTCCCTGGCGGTCCATTGGTTAAGACTCTATGCTTCCACTGTGGGGGGTGCGGGTTTGATCCCTTGTTGGGGAACTGGGATCCCGCATGCTGTGCGGCATGACCAAAAAATAAATAAATAAGTATAATTTAAATTAAGTTTAACTGTGACCTTTGAACATTATTTGGAGATTTTTTAAAAGGATTTAGGGAATCTGCAGCAATATGTTTTGAGTATTCACATCTTAAACCTACTTAGCTTAAAAGAGAAAAAGAAAGTGTTATGGAAAAATTGATTCCAATATTCCTGTCAACAACAAAAAAAACTCAAAACTGTAAACAAGGCAGTATATATCTATTTTTAATGGATGAGCATTTACAATAAGACCACTTCATATTTTATGTACTTTTTCCTCCCTTTAAATGTTTTTATTTTTTGACTAGATGCACATGTAGTAGAATAAGAAGGTACAAAAAGTAGTAGTAAAATGGTTTATTTGTGACTAGAATCAGTTCCTTTTTAGTGGTTATGTTCCAATCTAAGAGTTACAGTTTCTTATTTTCCTTAAAACTCAAAAGAGTTTTAGAACCACTAAAATGGTGTAACTGGGCAATACCTGGTAATAGTAAAAAAAATCACTGCTAATGTTGAGCACATACTGTAAGCAAGGCACTGTCATGAGCACTTTACATGCATTTTGTTTATACAATAACCCTGAGAAGTAGGTAGTGCTAATCTCATTTTAAAGATGGAAAAACTGGGGCCAGAGATTAGTAATTCACCCACTATGCCAATTTATTAAGTAGTTGAGGCAGGATTATGACATTTAAATTCCTGCTCATAAACGCTACCAAATGTCTAACTGTGACCTTGGACAAGTTATGTAATTTATTTTAGCTTTTGTTTCCTCATATGTCAAATGGAGATGGCATATGAGGTTCTTGAACTGCCTATGGTTCTTGTTAGGGTTAAATTAGATAATTTAAGGTATCTAAAACCCACGAGTCTTAAAATTTTAAAAGGGTATGTTGTGAATGGATAGCTTCCATGAAAGAAAGACTACCTCATTTTTTATTACACACTACCAATTTTTAAAATCACATTTTTTTAAAACAACCAAAAGCAATAGCCAGGTCATTTCTTCTGTTTCTCTCTCTAATTTCTCATGGATTAAAGGAATTACAGTTGAAACTTCCTAACATTTAAGAGACAGAGTCGCACAAAGAAAAGCCCAGAACCAAATGGCTTCATTGGTGAATTCTACCAAATACTTAGAGAAAAATTATCAATCCTTCCTAACTCTTCCAAAAACAGAATAAGGGAGAACACTTCCCAACTCATTCTATGAGGCCAATATTACCCTGTACCAAAATCAAACACTTCACAAGAAAAGAAAACCATAGACCAATATGTGTTATGAAAATAGATGTGAAAATTGACTCTACTTGAAAAGATAAAATATAAAAATTTAAATTTAATAAACTTAAAAATAAATTGAGCTTCCATTTGTTGTAAGGATTTTTTTTTTCTGAATGGAATTTTTTTCTTAATCAACTCTTGAGGATAAAGTTTGAGAGGTGACAAATTTAATATTTATATAATGTTTGCCCATTCCTAAATTTGAACTAAATATTTGTCTGGATTTGCTAAAATTTGATGCAGAATGTGTCTGTTTCTGTTAAATAGAATATTTTGTGTTCAGTTGAAATCTCATGTATATTATTAAATATATAGTATTTATATTCCTCTGTCTAGCTTTTTTCATTTAGCATAGTAAATAGTTTGTGGTTGGGTATTTTCTTTTTTTCATTCTGACTATATTTATCTTATAATTAGAGTTTGTAGTCTGTTTATAGTTAACTTAATTATCTCCATAGTAGGGTTAATATCTACCATAATCTTATACCATAATATTTGTATTCTAGTTGCTCCGCCAATTCAGTGTTTTTATTTTCTTCTTCATTGTTCCTTTTTTGGATCAATAAATATTTTTTCATTTTGTCCTTCCATTCCAATTTGATCTTACACCTTAGTTATAATTTTTATTCCATTCATAATTAATATTCTATTTTGTTTATAATTGCAAGTTTAAAAAAATCTGGATACTGAACATAATTTTAGTTTCTGGGCATAATCTATTTTTATAAGATATTCTTTTTCACTTTACAGTCAAGAATTTATTAAAAGGAATCTAAGGATTACTACTTTAATGACACAATGGCTTCAACCATGATACTGTTTAGAAATAAATCAGCGGTACATAGACACAGATATATGAGTAATTATTCATTGAATATGACATCAGTTTATGCATATGAGTTTAATTGAATATGAGTTCATTGATATTATAACTTCAATCCAGTATAATTTCAAATGTTATTACTGACTTCATGACATAACGTTTAGTATTGATTTTTAGATATTGTATCTAATAATTTCGTTTTTGAAAATAAGATGATTAAGCCCACAAAATTGTGGAAATAACAAATTAAGAACTCATAGTTATCAATTATTAAAATTTATTTCTTAGCTTTTGTACTTGCAAAGTCTAACTCAACTTTCATCTGATTTTTTAAAATATTGCTAGGGAAATGGGTAGAAGGATTAAAAACTAAATGTTCCACCTACATGAAAAATAATGTTATGAAACACTAAATCTGTTGCAGTTGGAAACACATTTGTGGGCGGAACACTTACAATAGAGTTTCCCAGACTGTTTCTTTCTTTTAGTTTAGGTTGAGTTTTTATGAGAATAATGTTCGTAAAAGAGCCAATGAGCCAACAAATGTCACTTATGGGTGATCAAATACCATAGTGAAGGCAAGGTATTTGATTACCTGAAAAGTTATCCTCTAACACACTGGACATTACTCCCATAATAGAAGTTGATACAAAAAAAAAGTTGATTTCATAATGACTACTTTTTTTTTAACCACATGAGAGGTTAAAAATTCAGTTTTTCACTTTCACTTTTACTGCTAGTCTGCCCAGATCCTTGCTATTCAAAATGTAGTTCATAGAATCAGCAGCTATAATCACCTGACAGCATATTAGAAATGAAAATATTGGGCCTCACCTCAGACTTACTGAATTAGATTGTGCATTTTAATATATCACCGAATGATATTAATGTATATTACAATATGAGAAATCCTGTCTGGATAGCTTAAGGTCATCTCCAAACAGTGAAAAAGATAGAAGAAAATAAGAGTAATGTGTCTTTAAAAATTGACCAAATTGAAAAATAACTTGAACCGTGTTTTTTTCCTCTAATTATCATGGTAAAAACTGATGATAGTAATTTAGTTCTTTAATACTTTTCAATAAGTTTAAAAAAAACTAAGTTTTTAAAAAACGCAAGTATGTAAAATATGTGTTCTTCCACTAGTAAATAACCAATGTCAGGAAAAGTACATGGAAGTTACATACCACTACTTTTAATGTTTTAATTACATACAGTTATAATTTTGTCTTCTTCAGAGCTTTCTTGAATTTTTCAGCCAAATGAGATAAAGTTATAAGCTTATTTTTAATTGCAATATAAGTAATCATCTCATTCGCTTAAGATCAAACCTTTTATAGAGAGTTATTAAAATTGTGCTTGATTTTCACTTAATCTTTTTGGGAAGAAGTGACTTGAAATGACTCTTGAAATGCATCAGATTTTTAAATATGTACATTTAGGACTGATATTCAGCTGGTAGGCAGTGAGTATAGCTTGTGTCTAAATGATTGTTCACTTTTCATGCCAAACCAGTTGTGAGTAGCACTCCTGTTTTTAGGGAAAAGGAATTTCCCATAATTTTTTTAGAAAACTGCTCCCAAATTGTCCTTCCCCTTCCTTGTATTTATATAAAATGTTATCATATATCTATGCCTGTTAGAATATATACTTTATGAAGGAAAGTATTTTTGTATATTATATTTAGTACTATGCATCTATGCCATAAAACTCTCAATAAATTTTAGTTTAATGAAATAAATTTTTTCACATATAATTTTTATAAAAAACTCAAAATTAAAATTGATCACAATAAATTATGACTTTTGCTGACACCAACAAGATCAAATATAATTTAGTTTCCTTTGAAAATATTTCCACAAAAGCATTCCTAGATACCATTTTGCAGCAACAAAATCAGTGAGCCATAAATGCTCTTACATTCCCTTACACTAAAGTGCACTCTATGCCTATGGTGTCATCTTATGAAATGACATGCTTTTGGAAAGGTACATATTCATGATATAAATTTTTTCAACTATTGGCAAATATCCTTAAATAAATAATTATTCAGGATAAGAAAAAAATCTTTATGAAACAGAAATATCTGTTGTTTCTGTATAGCAATCTTAAAAAGCTCTAGCTATAGGAAAATGGTTAAATAATTTATAGCTTACAAGCAAAGACTAACAAATTATGATTATAGTGATTTTAGGAAATGATTATGGTAATATTTATGTTAACTAAAAGAGAAGAATACAAAATTTGTCAGGAATCCTGAATGTATCCATACACAAATATGTATATATGCATATATTCAAAGAAATACAAAGTTGAAATAGAGTTAAAGAGGTAACTACATGTGCTAGTTTCTGATTTTTTTAAATGACTTGCATTTATAGTGATGAAAACGAACAGAGGTGGAAGTGTAAAGGGCAGATTTGCATACTTAATTGTGAAATTAGGATTGTTGTAAATCGTGTCCATATTAAAAAATTAAAGTTAACTGGGAAAATTTAATCTGAAGGAGATGAGTATTTTATAGAAAATACGATAACCTGATAGACATTTTCAAACATTTGAAAAACTAACATAGAGAAAAGGGACTAAATTGGCTAATAGAAGAAAAAACTAAAGACCAGAATTAAAACCAAACTTGCTGGGAGTCAGTATTAAGACATTAGTAACATGGTAATGCTCAGTGTAATGTAAAGCTTTTAAATAAAATCAGTTTTTAAAAAATAGAATGGACAGAAGTATTAGGTACTTGGTGAATGGGAGTATTCAATAGTCTTTGTATTACCCTTGTATAGGATGTTTTTGAAGAGATTCTTGCATTGCATTTGCTGGAAGTTAGGCTCAAAATATTTAAACTCTTATAATCCTTTGATTCTAATAGCACCTGACCTTAATTTTAAACAAAAGATCTCTGGGGCTGTACAGTGACTTACAGATTGTACGAGCAGAATTAGTCACATACAGGAAGTTGGGCATCACAAAAATTAGTGAAGAATTCTAAAACTAAAAGGAAGGTTAGAGATCATTTCAGCTAATCCCATAATTTTACAGCAGATGAAACTGAGGTTCAAAGATGTTAAGTGATGTTAAACTTACTTTAATTAAGTCAACAGTTGTTATCCTTATTTATCTAGCAGCTGCTCAAGGCAATTTTAAAACATCTGGCAATTGAGACAAACTATTCAATGGAGATCTTCACTAGCAATTCTTATAGTCCTTAATTTCTATCCCTATATTAATTTAAAACATCAGAAACCAAAGGACTCAGAACGTAGTATTTCAGCATTCCACAGATGTGCTTTCATGGATATAGTTAATTCAAGAATCTCATGATGATTTTCCTCTCTACGTGTAGGCTCCATGCTGGGTATGGTGGACACAGTGGTAAATACTGCAGTCACAATCCTTATCTTCATGTGGTATGGAATCTAGGCAAATGGCCAGGAATATAGATGTAGAAAGTGTAATTGTAAGTGTGATGAGTATTATCTAGTCAAATTATTTGGCACTACAGTGTATGTAGCAAAGGCATGCACCCTATCTAGGATTGGAAGTGAGGAAGGAGCAGAAAACATTAGAGAGACAAAACTCAAGAGCAAAGATTCAGCAACAGGTGGGCAAATGGCATATCTGACATACTTAAAGTTTACACAGTCTTAAAAATTTTAGAGGGGAAAATCTGTGTAGGAATTATACATTTAAATGTATCTATTCCGTGATTGCCAAACTTTGATTACCTATTTTCTTAATTCACTCCTTTATAAATTCTGTGAACTCAGGTTATGTCTGCCATGCTCTTTGGCAATATGCCCATGTTCCTAGGATAGTGTCTAACATATACTGGGCTCTTAATAAATGAGTAAATACACAGTAAGTAGTGAGTATGATTTTTCATTGACAGGTATGTAACAGATTCACTTTTAAAAAATTTTCTTTAATTGAACTTAATTTTTATTTCAAGTGTCCATAGTGGTGGACGATTTCACATAAGCCATTCTGTGGTCCTCACATTCGTCAAGGTTTGCCTTAGACTTAGACCATTGAGTCATCTGCACATACGTGTTGCTGATAGAAAAATCCATGTACTTGTTTAACAGGGCCCTTTAGATCCAATGGCTTATTGCTGCTTCAGTCATGTGTTGGACATGTGCATTCATTCCTTCGTCTCATTTGCCATTATGGTTTATGCAGCATTCACAATCTGTGATCTCACCACTGTATCTGTGGCTCTGCCCAATAATCATGTCACAGTTTTGCTCTACCCATGGCTCACAGGTCTCTTTATTCCCATTCCATGAGACAGCTTATCTGACTGTATATATTCCTGTACTAATTTCTCACTCTATTTTGGGATAGGTAAGTTTGAGGGAAGAAAACCTAGTTAAGACTTTTGCTTCTTATTCATTTTGCTTTTAGGATAAGAGTTACATTAAATATATCTCAATTATACCTTGAGGTGGATATCATTAATATGTGTTATAGGAATACTGTATACCTGTAGGTGTAGCTAAAAACACTCATTTAAAAAAATTCAGTTGGGTTTTGACACTCTCACAGGAAAGACTGAATCTTTCCTATCTGACAGAGGGGCACTCATTTCAAACTAACTCGTTTAAGGCAACTTGATAGCTCGGTCAGAAAGATCCACAGTATTCGTGCACATTAAGAAAGTAGCAAACAAATTTTCCTTCAGTACATATTTAAACAAAACCTCCATTAGAAACAACCTCTGAGATATTAACATCTAGAGGATAGAGTCACAGCTAGCAAATAACTTTGTACTTTACTGAGTACCAGTGGTTTTTCAAATGTAACTTTAATGCTGAGTGTAACTTCACATACATTACTGAGACAGGAGAAAACTGATATGTCTGTCAAATTCTAGGTTCTCTGTTATTGCTCTTTATTCATCATTTAGAAGATACTATACAACACTAGAAGAAGGAGATGTATCATTAATAATGCAAATATAACTGTATAAGTAGAGAGTAGGAATGATTAAGATCTTTGATTTGCTGAATTGTGAGCTTTGGATGTTTAAGTGGTGGAGAATCTCCTTATTTTTTACATGATGGGTACTCAGTATATGGAGTAGGAAGAAAATGTTTCAGGACGATATATATTTAAGTTATTTCTACAGCTTCACTAGAGCAAGTATCAAATAATTTCATTATCCTCTGTAAAGTTGCTTGGCTGAAGTTCTTCCAGAATAACATTTGCACATCATTAAGTACTAAGTAATCAGCAGGGAGTTCCTTGAATTTTGTCACACGCTTTAGCTATCCTTGGGAGACCAGGAGGCAGAGTTTAGTATACCTACCAACAGAACATGTGGGAGGACTAGAAGGAGAACTCATATGTAAATGAGTATGGAACCAGTCATATGGTTGAACCATTTTTTTCCAAAAGAGCAAAATGAAATGGTTATATTTAAAAGGTCAATTTCAAATCACTTTTCATGACATTCTTTGAGTTATGGCATTGTTTCTGCTATGGAGATTGGGACAAAGCTCTATGTAATATTTCAAGTTTATTTTTCTAACTTTTATTATTATCCTTCCCATATAATTACCCTGTGATTACTAGCCATGTGGGGTAGAGAAATGGGAACCTTGAATTTGGAGAGTGAAAAAATTAAAGATACAGCTTCTCTGGTGGCACAGTGGCTAAGAATCCGCCTGCCTATGCAGGGGACATGGGTTCGAGCCCTGGTCTGGGAAGATCCCACATGCCACGGAGCAACTAAGCCTGTGCACCATAACTGCTGAGCCTGCGCTCTAGAGTCTGCGAACCACAACTACTGAGCTTGCGTGCTACAAGTACTGAAGCCTGCATCCTGAGAGCCCATGCTCCGCACAAGAGAAGCCACTGCAATGAGAAGCCTGTGCACTACAACGAGGAGTGGCCCCCGCTCGCCGCAACTAGAGAAAGCCCGAGCGCAGCAACAAAGACCCAACGCAACCAGACATAAAAAAAAAAAAAATTAAATTAAATTAAAAAAAAAAGATATAGTGGCAAAATCAAAGAGTCCAGACGTTTTTAAAGAAGGTAGGAATTCCTTCTTTATCTAAAAAATTCATGAAGACCCGAAACTGTAGCTTAGTTTAGGAAATTAACAACCAAAATAAAAATACACCAAAAGAAAAAAAGAGGCAAAAGATAATGTGATAACACAGAATTACGAGTGTTAAGAGGGCTGGATTTAGAAAATCACCTAAGAACGCAGACAAGGTGAAAGGTAATTTTGACTAGGAAGCTTCAATATCTATTCATTTTGGTAGACAAATTTTGGAGATATTTGCTTTAAGTTCTTGTTCTATTGTCACTATTATTAAACTACTGTTCTGTGAGGGTTGCTAGAGAAGGTGTGGGTGATAACTCATGCCTGATCCTCGTAAAGTTTTATTTCTTTTTAATTAGTAAATTTGCATCCTGGTGAATATCTTAGTCTCTAGTGAATTGGATTAGTGCCACCAGTTCTCTGTGAATACAGTCTGCTCTGGTCCATTAATGAGATAAGGCACATGTCCTGGCATGGGTAGCTCACATGGCCTCTCCTAGATGACATTAGAATTTTCTGCTGGCTTCATGTTACTAAGAGTAATTACTATAGAACCCTTTCACAGTGCCTGCTCCTCTTCTACAAGACTTTGTTATTATTCTAATTTTTTTGACTCTCTCTTTCTCCCCCTTTCCCCCACTTTTTAGAAGTGGATGAAATCAAATGAAAGGAAAGAAATTAAAGTTAATGTGGGTAGTATATATAAAAAGAAAAGACCAAGTGCAAGTCACTTTGCTTATTTTAAAACCCAAACTCTTTGTTTCCCTTTCTGTGTAAACCAGAATGATCTTGGTAAAATATCTAATTTTCTGAGTGAAAAAATGTAGATAAAATTATGCAGAAGCAATCCCATAAAGTTAATAATACTAATATTCTATACAGTGGTACAATTGTCAATGCATTCCCTAAACATATCTAATTTGATCTGTATAGTACCCTCAGGGAATATAGAAGAAAATTATTACACATATTTTAAAGATGAAGAAGCAGTCTCAAAGAGGTAAATCTTCCCAAGAGCATCATGAAAGCCTGCTTTAGGGACAAGAATAGAATTTATAGGCTTCTGAGTCCCAGCATGGTCCTTTTCTTCTTTCCATGCACTGCTTTCTTCTGATAATCTAGAATTCTTAATTTAAGCTGTAGACTGTGTGTTGACAATAAGGAAACAACATTTTGTCCTTTATAACAATAAGTAGTTCATGAGTTAATTTTAAGTAAGGCTTTATAGAACGCTATCTGGAAAAACCAACCAACAGTGGCCAGAGAAACTAACCAACAGATGGACCACATGTGTGATGGAAATGACTCCAGGTCAAACATCTGCTTTTTCAGGCAGATTCATAAACACCATCTGTGGAATTGCTTTTTGAATTGCAAAGATAAGATTACAATGTGTATATGCAGTGTAAAGTAATATATGTTTATCTAAAGTCAGAAACTATATTTTAAATCTTATTGTGGTGCTATTAATTCCTGTGGATTTTAATATTGATAGGGGCAGAGATATTAGTTGTATCCATGAAGTGTTTTTAATGTAAGGGTTTATTTACATTAGGTCCATATTCCACTCTAATGAGGATAATATTACATATTTACTGCTAAGAACTAAAAAAGAAAACAAAACTGTAATAATGTAACACTAATCGATAAAGTAAATTTTGTTTGCAGAGTCCCAGGCACCAACTCAGAATTACCTTTCATTCTCTAAGTTTATTTTTCTGAATTGTTTGTTTACTTTTCTGACAACTTTACCAACTGGTTTCAGTAGCATGCTCTCAAAGAAAGTTTTCTTTGTAATTAATAGTATATTTTTAATATAGCACATTGGCTTAGTATATCAGAAGGAAACATGAGTAAACTGTGCCTCTTGAAAAGCAAACTGCTCTGACTCCAGAGCATATTTAGATTAAATTTTACCTATGTGTTAGGAGAGATTAGGAATCTGACTAGTGGAAAAGAGGGCAAAAACAATGAATTAAAATAAGAGCTAAGATACTTCTGGACAAGAGAAGCACCCATACCCACAAAATGGAGCTTTTTCTGAATGTTCTCCCTAGATGTTTTTAGGTAAGTACTTCATGGAACAGTTTTCCCTCTACTCTCTCCAATCCCTTTTACCTGCTTCAGTGATTCATTTAGGTAAATTTGGGGTAACAACAATGATTTTCTATGCCTTCTTTGGGATTAATATACAGGTTTAGCACAGTGTAGGGAAGGAGCATGCTTTCTAAGAGCAGGCTCATCTGAACTTATCACTTTCATGGTCCTCATATTAAACAGATTCATAATAAGAAAAAAAAAGATAAACAATAATATATCTAGTAAGCTCCATATTTCTAAGATAGAAAAACTTTGCCTGTAAGGCTGGATTTTACGTAATTGCATGTAGATATTGAGATTCCATTTCAACAATCAAATAAACCTTAATATCACAAAGCAATCCATTCCTCTTAAGTAAAAATAGGAATCAAAAGTAAATGAGATGAATAATGAAAACCAGAATTTAAAGGAACAAACTCTACAGTGGAGCTAAAATTTTGTCATTGTACACAGCAAATTTAATACTTCTCTATGTATATGAGAAGAGAAAGAAATATATGTGTTGTTGTCAGGAAGTATAAAGCCTTGATTGTAGATGTTAATACGTGGAAATGTTAGCTAGTTCTTGCTTGTTGACTGAGTGGGTTATTGAAACAAAATAGAGACAGAATGATCAGTTTCAGCAATGGGTTAGTACAAAATAAGAAAATAAGTCAAAGCAGGATTAGTGTGACTCAAAATTACATTAAATATTTGAGGTTTTAAAAAAAGCAGAAGCTACAAGAATATAAAGCACAGAATCCAGAGAAAACATATTTTGTCCAAAAGTAAAAGCTCCTAGATTTCTTGCGAAAATTCCAGGTAGGTCTGTGAAAGCATGGCATCACTCATTTGACTTGATCAGAGGTTAAATGGTAATAACCTGCTAGAGAACATGGGGATGATTATTTTCATTTTCAACCCACATTCAGGATTTTCACTCTTTCCCTGAGTTTCCTTGGGATTATTTGTATACTTGCTTGCCATCACTAATTAACAGCAGGCAATAATATTGCCTATTAGTAGTAATACTACTATTTAGTGGTAGAAATAGAAACACATCTTGTTTACCTTTGTATTTTCTGTTTTATACCAACATACAAACCACACATGGTTATTCACACACATGGCTTAGAGTAATGTTTTACCTAAGAGAGTACCTATTATATATTTGATAAATGAGTGAAAGAATAAAATAATAGACATTAAATATTTAATAATTTTAAAATAAGTATGTAAAAATATATTTTATGATTCTTTTACTACTGAAATATTTTAACACTTCTCTGTACTAGCATATGTTACAAAAACAAAATGAATAATGTAAAATAAAGGCTAATTTTATTTTTGCCATGTGCCATTTTTTCTTCTGAGTGTTTTGTAATCATTAATCCTTTTAATATTCATTACAGCTATATTAGGCAGAAACTACTGCCATCTCCATTTTACAAATGAAGAAACTAGGACACAGAGAATTTTGTAATTTTCCAGGGGCACAAAACTAGGAAGTTGTGGAGCTTGCATTTGTTGATATTGTTAGGTTCCAGAGCTCAAGACTTAAAAATTATGGTAGACTAAAATTAAGTTATGATAAACTTCATAAAGGTAGCAATAAAATCTTCTGCTTTTTTAAAAAATTGGCACTTAGTGCAGTCTTGAATATATATTAAAATGACCTATTTAGTAAAGAAAGTTATTAGAAAAATTAAAAAGATTAATATTAAAAACCCTTTTTCATAAGTGAAGTATATGTCAGGAAGTAGTAAACAGGAAGAGCATGATCTGAAAAACAGTTCATTTCTGTAATAACTACCCAAAATTAAGCTCCTCTTAAAGCAATATTGCACATACCTACAAAATAAAAAAAGAGAAACAGTATATGAAAATCCAAAACCACAAGAGCAATAACATTGTGATCCTTCCTATTTCTTTCAAAGCATGTCACATTGTAAAACCATGGAATAGTTATAAAACTGAAATTGCGACTAAGTTATATGTTTGATTAATAAAAAAAAGGTCAAATGAATTATTTCAATGTGAGTTGCTTTGAAATGTTTCAGGGAAAATGATATCAAAGCAACACTAATTTAGAAGTGCTAATATAGAGGGTACATTTAGCATTTTAATTTATAATATATATTTTATAATAAAAATAATTCAAGCATATAAAGTAACCATGTGCAATTCTTATTTATGTGGTGGTGACAAATAATCGTTATTTCTCCTCATATATTTCTCGGGTCATTTAATTATTTGTAAATGTGTTATATTTTGAAAATTCTACTAATTCCAGTACTGTACCATTCTTTGGTTTGTTTCCGTTGAATGTTATTTTCTTTGATTACGAGTTACATTTTTCTACTTCTTTGTACATCTAGCTTAAAAAAAATATCGTAAGTTTTATGGCTCATATACTTACTATCCATAATAAATATTATGGGTTTACATTATGTTGTCTTTTAAAAAACATTAAGTTTTGGTCTGCCAAACATGACTAAAGTTAGATTCCTTCAGGTTTTGTTTTGTTTTCAGGGTGTTTCTATTTTTGTTTTCTCCTTATTTCTAGGGAATCACCTTATGTTATGACTGGTTCTTATTTTTAAGTCTTGGCCTTCCTTGGGTCTAATTTCCTGAAAGTCTCAGGGGGCTCTTCACTGTTGTTGAACTGAAACTCTAACAATTTCATGGTCTCTGATCTGTTGGTTCATTTCTTAGTCCCTCATTAACCATTCTCTGTGAAGCTTTGTAGACTCTTGCCCTGCACATGTGAATCGTAGGCCTTGACCAATTTCCCAGGGAAATCCCCACACAGACATTTGGCACTCCCTTCTCTCAAACCACCTTGCTTTTCCAGCATCTCTCTCCTTTTCAGTAGTCCGTTCACAATTCTAGCCATACCCTCAAATCCATATTCCAATCTCCAGCTTTTCAGTTCATCAAGTGCGAGGTGCTCTGCTAGGACTCAAACTCCACGTGCTAAAGAAAGTTCTGGCAAATGTTGGTCTTAACTCATATATTTTTCTTCCTTCAAGGATTGTAGTCCTTCACATCTTGTCATTCAGTGCCTGAAAACATTGCCACGTATACTTTGTTCACTTTTATAATTGTTTATGGTGGGAGGGGAAGTCTGGTAACATTTACACTGTTCTTAATTTTTTTGAAACTTGCTCAGTCTTTGAAATTACAAAAAAAAAAGTATGTGTTTATTGTCACAATTGAAAAAATACAGAGTTATTAGAACTCTTGCTGTCATCTCCCATTAACTCACTGCTGTTCGAGCTCACCAATGTTAATGTCATGGTATAAAACTTTCCTTACTATATCTCATTGCCCTTGTGGACATAAACACAATTAGATAAGAATTTGTTTTATTTTATTTTTATTTTTTTCATATATGAGCTTAATGAACATATAAGTTAGCAGGTATTTTTTTTTTTATCACCAATCAGTATATCATGTGCATCACTCTTGGTTAATAATGATAGATCCATTTATCAATAATTCTATGAGCAAATCATAATTAATTCAACTGTTTCCTTGTGGATTGGAATTTTAGGCTATTGTCACTACAAAATGTATTCAGTAAACATCTTGTTCTTGTTACCTTTTCTCTGTATACTAGATTCCTTCATGTGGGATTGCTGCATCAAAAGCTAAAACACATTTTAATATACTTTGAGGTTACTTTCTGAAAACATGTAAGCAATTGTCTTCCACCAGCAGTGGATGAGATTGCTAGTTTCCCTGCCTCCTTGGCAAGCTACATTTGGAAGTTGAATATGTCTCTTTCCTATCAAATTTCTTTTGAAAACTACAGAAAACTACTGAGCTTGACTGAGGTAGAATAAAAAGCTGTTTTGAGTATGGTAAATTGTTAAAAGTAAGATATATGTATATAAAATCCCAGAGATGAATGAAAACATTTGAAAAGTTACATAGACTAGTCAATACAGACTGAAATCAGAAAAACATGTAATATAGAAAAGGAAAGTGAACATAATAAGATTTATCAAGGCTTTCTTTTTTGTTTTACATGTGCTTGCATTATCCTATTTAATGTTGGAAATGTAATTTTAGTGTGAAATTTATTAGCATATTTACTTGAGAGTAAACAACTTTCAGAAAAGAAGATTTGCAGTCATGAGTTAATGACCCAAAGTCTGACTGAAATTATTTTACCTTCAGTTGAATGTCCATTTAGAAGATAATGATATTTCCCAAGGTCAGTAGCAATTAATTTGAAGGCCCTTCCATTTTGATTAGCAGTTTCACTGACATCGTTAATAACAAATGGTCCATGAGCCTGAGAAAGGTTAAATCTACAAATCTGTTAAGTTCTGAGGAACAAATTGAGTCTGTTTTATTAATGTTTAGCTTTCCTTTGTCTTTCTATATAAGACAAAAATATTAAATAGAAACTCTTGAAACCGATGTTGACTGCCTCTTTGGTTTAATTTTGAAGCTGATCAGTCAAACCATGTCAGAGTTTTGCCTTTTCCTTGAAGCTCAAAACAGAGGTCATTAAATTTTGTTGTTGAAATCACAAGCAAAGACAATCTGTTAACAGGTGCAGATCAGTGAACTTCTCACATACCTCTCTAAAACCATAACAATTATATTGTATTAAGAACATCTGATTTATCCTATGGTTCTGTATACCATAGCATGTTTGAAAGATTGAAGAGTGTTTTCATACTATAGTAGTCTAAACTATCTGATTCATGGAATTTCCTCTTAGTTTCTTATGTTTAAATACCTTGTTAAAAAAGAATTCTGAAATTTTACTTGAGCTGTAGATACTCAGAAATTTGTTATTTCAGTCTAATATAACAAAAACTATATAATCTACTCTGTATTTTAGACTAGAGATATATCTTAAGATTTTGCTTTAAAGAATAACAATTTGTTAATTATTTGTGCTACCCACATCATATACAAAACAACAAAATTAGTGTGAGCATATCTTTATTAAGCCATCCATTCACCATAGAATTTCCAAGCCATTCCTCCAAATTTTTCAAATCAAGTTGTATCCTAGGGCTTAAAGAGTGAAATGATGATATTGTAGTTTTTTTGGTAGAAAGAATTATTGAATATAAAAGTTTGAAGATAATGAGGCAAAGAGGCAATAATGGTCCTGGGAAATGTTTTTTTGATTAGAAGGTGGATGATGCAGAAGATCAGAAGTTTTACTTTTGTTATACACTGTACTCAGAACAAAAATCATGTCCCTTGTAGATTCTCCATAAATGTGTGATGTTGATGCTAGTACAATACTAAAATCACTAAACATGTATTAACAATTTACTAGGGGTTTTGGTCAGGGAGCTACTATCAATATACAAAATAACCTACATCTTCTTCCCAGTTATACATGCCACAAACACAACTTACTGTTTGCAAACACATGGCAGTAGACGGTTAAGATTAAAAGTAAATGTAAAAGGAGACATAGATATAGTGGCAAACAAAATAAACTTTCCTATCAACTAGAACTTGAAAGAACCCCACAGGAATAGTAAGGAGCAGAAGGCTCACTTTATTCTGGTTTCTGCTGAAGTGTAAGCCACTCAAAGACTTTTAAAGTTGCCATTTCTATAGTGTAACACAATGCTCTATAACCGTTTAGTTTCATAACTTTTATTACTAATTTATGTTCATTATGTAGATTTTATGTGTATGCTTTTGAGGGCAGGGATTTTTATTGTCACTGTACCTCCATAATTTGTGTGAGTGTCTCATTCATAGTACATGCTGAATAAAGATTTGTTTATGGGAGAAGATAGCAATATACGACAGTCAAATAATTCATATCCATATTGTATAAATAACTTCTCCAAATCAGTAAAAGATAAAACAAACAAACTATTTAAAAATGAAGGAGTAGATACAGGCAGAAAATTAATAAAACAGGGACACTAAATGCCCAGTAAACGAAGGTGACTATATGCAGCCTCATTTAACATAAGAGAACTGAAGATTAAAGTGACATCCAAAAAATTATTTCACCCCCATCAGATTAGGAAACTTTAAAAATACTAAATATTTGGAATGAAAGTAGGGGAATAGAAATCCTCAAACTGTTTAGAAAATATATTTTATTCAAAAATCTTTGGAGAGCAATTTGGTTCTCTCTAAAAAACATATACAAACTCTAAGGTCCAGTAATTTCACTTTTAATTAGTAGAAAAAAAAATCTTGCACATATGAATAAAGAGACAAAGATGAATAGAGTAGACTGGCGTAATGTATAAAAATATGTACTGTGGATGTGTGGACCTGGTGGGGAAGAGGAGGGTGGGATGAATTGGGAGATTAGGTTTGATATAAATACTACCATGTATAAAATAGATAGTGGGAATCTGCTGTATATCACAGGGAGCTCAGCTCGGTGCTCTGTGATGACCTGGATGGGTGGGATTGGGGCAGGGGGGTCCAAGAGGGAGGGGATATATGTATACATATAGCTGATTCACGTCATTGTACAGCAGAAACTAACAACATTGTAAAGCAATTATATTCCAATTAAAAAAAAATAACATGTATGTTCTGAAAACAACTAGGCGAAAAAAGCAAACTGCAAAATTACATATGTATGTGTGTGTGTGTATGTATATATATATGTGAATATGACAGTACTTTAAGTTAAAAATTAAATGCTCAATATCATTTAAATATGTACATAAGTGGTTACAGCCCAAATTAATGGCATTGTTTCCTTGGGATGAGCAAAAGTTAGGTGTGCACCTGGGAGAGGAATTTAGATTAAACTATGTATATAATGTTTCTTTATCCTTTATTTAAAAAAAAAAAAAAAAAACACAAGATTTGGTTGGTGGATAACCAGATGTTTGTCACATTATTGTCTAGATTTTTCTCTATTTTTTAAGAAATATCATTTATTGTATTTATACGTTATATGTATTTTGCTAGATACAATGTATGCGATGTGTAATTCCTAATTTGTATAAAACGCTCTACAGAGCCAAAGCCAAAAAGAGAGAAAAGAGATACACAAAATCTACGTTATTGCAGTGAGGTTTGAAACAATTAGTTCATGCTTATATCGTAACTCAAAACCAGAATGAATGATCTTAAAACAGATGTTCTCACTCTGACATAAATCAGAGCAAGATCTTTTTTGACCAACCTCCTAGAGTAATGGAAATAAAAACAAAAATAAACAAATGGGACCTAATGAAACTTCAAAGCTTTTGCACAGCAAAGGGAACTATAAACAAGACGAAAAGACAACTCTCAGAATAGGAGAAAATATTTGCAAACAAATCAACAGACAAAGGATTAATCTCCAAAATATATAAACAGGTCATGCAGGTCAATATTAAAAAACAAACAATCCAATCAAAAGGGCAGAAAGCCTAAATAAACATTTCTCCAAAGAAGACATACAGATGGCCAAGAGGCACTTGAAAAGCTGCTCAACATCACTAATTATTAGAGAAATGCAAATCAAAACTACAATGAGATATCACCTCACACCAGTTAGAATGGGCATCATCAGAAAATCTACAAACAACAAATGCTGGAGAGGGTGTGGAGAAAAGGGAACCCTCTTGCACTGTTGGTGGGAATATAAATTGATACAGCCACTATGGAGAACAGTGTGGAGGTTCCTTAAAAAGCTAAAACTAGAATTAACATATGACCCAGCAATCCCACTACTGGGTATATACCCAGAGAAAACCATAATTCAAAAAGACACATGCACCCCAATGTTCATTGCAGCACTATTTACAATAGCCAGGTCATGGAAGCAACCTAAATGCCCATCGCTAGACAAATGGAAAAAGAAGATGTGGTACATATATACAATGGAATATTACTCAGCCATAAAAAGGAACGAAATTGGATCATCTGTAAAGACGTGGACGGACCTAGAGACTGTCATACAGAGTGAAGTAAGTCAGAAAGAAAAAAACAAATATCGTATATTAACGCATATATATGGTATCTAGAAAAATGGTACAGATGAACCGGTGTGCAAGGCAGAAATAGAGACACAGATGTAGAGGACAAACATATGGACACCAAGGGGGGAAAGCGGAGGGGTGTATGGTGGTGGTTGTGGGATGAATTGGGAGATTGGGATTGACATGTATACACTAATAGGTATAAAGTAGATAACTAATAAGAACCTACTGTATAATAAAATAAAATTCAAAGCAGTTGTTCTCAACCAATAAACATTTTACTTGGTTAATCACGGAACTGGTTGCCATCACCTCACCTCCACATCCTGAGTGGACTGTTTTTTCCAGTCTTCTGTCATCTCAGACATCTGCTCTGCAAAATCCCCATTGCTGTTGAATGATTTCACAATTATGGAAAACAAAATTAGATTGCACATGGACCAACCATACAATCATTGATTCCATTAGGAACACTCTGGTGACATATTGAAATAACTATAAACAAAGGGTTTAGCTTAACTAGTTAAACTGTCAATCAGGAAACTAGTCAGTTTCTTAAGTTTTTATATGCTTATTTGTTGATTTCTTTGTTTTTTAACCTAAAATCTTGGAAACTATCTTTCATTTACTCAAAGGAGGTTTCTCTTTCTAAGGCTTTTTTATTATAAAGTCATTGTATATTATCTCCAGGGGTGCAACATTGACATCACAAGTTTCTACTTGAACTCAATCTTCAGATCATGGTCAAAGAAAATGATTGTATTGAATCTAAATTTGTAAAGAATAATTTTTTATTTGATCATAAATTAAAGATGTATTTAGATTATATATGATAACTTAAACATTGCAATCTGGACTGTAAAAAATAACACAAAAGAAAGGACATATTTACATGAAAAAAAAAAATTTTTGCTATTGTTGTCTTATAGGGCAAAGGAACAATAATGAGAGTTCACTTTGATCTGCTGATCAAAGCCAAAGATCACGTTGGTGTGGTATGCCCATCATTTCCAATTTTCCGTGAATCGAAGTGCAAATTAAACTGTTTTCATGCTGCCATGACATCCAAATTTAGGGTCTTCTCAAGGATTTCTCATACCCTGCCTACAGCTGATTCATGGATGACTTTGACGTAACTCCAGAATAGCTGGTATTTTTGAAGTCTTTTGAGGGAAAATGCATGTTAAGTCCCACATTCTAAAAAGCAGAGGTAAAAGTTTAGATTCCGTTTGTAAAGCATTCTACAGATTAAAAGTCTGCAGGTTCTACTAAAGTCTGTAGTTAACAAATGTATTGAGAAATTTTTAGTAGTCTCTTTCCAAGTTAGGTTTGTCTTGTTTGATTTAGATCAGTAACTGATATACTGTAAAGGAAAAGCTGTAGTTCAATGTGTGTCTACTGTTTCATCCGTGGCAAAAGTAAAGTAATTCACAATTTATTTGGGCAATAAGGTATCAATAGAAATAACAGAGATAGGATTGGAAGGGATGGGTAATTTACAAATTTTAACTATATTTCTTGAATATCTTCTGTTAGTGTTTTTGTTTGCTACTAAACAGGTATCAGTATACATTTTCCTCTTTGTGACAATAGATTATCTTACTGTCTTCTGATGACAGTTGATTTTCTTTTTTTTTTTCTGAAGGCAAATTTTATTTCTTTTGAACTATACTCTTGCCATTCCCTTCTTTAGATACTTCATGCTACCTGGGGCACTTGAGTCAGGACCGAAAACAATAACCATAATTACGCAAATTTTATAGTCTCACTATTATTTATTTATTTTTACTTTTTTCTTTTTTAACATCTTTAATGGAGTATAACTGCCTTACAATGGTGTGTTTATTTCTGCTTTATAATGAAGTAAATCAGCTATACATATACATATATCCCCATATCTCCTCCCTCTTGTGTCTCCCTCCCACACTCCCTATCGCACCCCTCTAGGTGATCACAAAGCACTGAGCTGATCTCCCTGTGCTATGCGGCTGCTTCCCACTAGCTATCTGTTTTACATTTGGTAGTGTATATATGTCCATGCCGCTCTCTTCGTCCCAGCTTACCCTTCCCACTCCCCGTGTCCTCAAGTCCATTCTCTACATCTGTGTCTTTATTCCTGTCCTGACCTTAGGTTCTTCAGAACCATTTTTTTTTTTTTTTTAGATTCCATATATACGTGTTATCATACAGTATTTTTCTCTTTCTGACTTACTTCACTCTGTATGACAGACTCTAGGTCCATCCGCCTCACTACAAATAACTCAATGTCGTTTCTTTTTATGGCTAAGTAATATTCCACTGTATATATGTGCCACATCTTCTTTATCCATTCATCTGTTGATGGACACTTAGGTTGCTTCCGTGTCCTGGCTATTGTAAATAGTGCTGCAGTGAACATTGTGGTACATGAGTCTTTTTGAATTATGGTTTTCTTAGGGTATACGCCCAGTAGTGGGATTGCTGGGTCATCTGGTAGTTGTATTTTTAGTTTTTTAAGGAACCTCCATACTGTTCTCCATAGTGGCTGTATCAATTTATATTCCCACCAGCAGTGCAAGAGGGTTCCCTTTTCTAAACACCCTCTCCAGCATTTATTGTTTATAGATTTTTTGATGATGGCCAATCTGACTGGTGTGAGGTGATACCTCATTGTAGTTTTGATTTGCATTTCTCTAATGCTTTAATTTGCATTGCTCTAATGATGAGCATCCTTTCATGTGTTTGTTGGCAACCTGTATATCTTCTTTGATATACAAAGAAATGTCTATTTAGGTCTTCTGCCCATGTTTGGATTGGGTTGTTTGCTTTACTTTGATATTGAGCTGCATGAGCTGCTTGTAAGTTTTGCAGATTAATCCTTTGTCAGTTGCTTCATTTGCAAATATTTGCTCCCATTCTGAGGGTTGTCTTTTCGTCTTGCTTATGTTTTCCTTTGCTGTGCAAAAGCTTTTAAGTTTCATTAGGTCCCATTTGTTTATTTTTGTTTTCATTTCCATTATTCTAGGAGGTGGGTCAAAAAGGATCTTGCTGTGATTTATGTCATAGAGTGTTCTGCCTGTGTTTTCCTCTAAGAGTTTGATAGTGTCTGGCCTTACATTTAGGTCTTTAATCCATTTTGAGTTTATTTTTGTGTATGGTGTCAGAGAGTGTTCTAAGTTCATTCTTTTACATGAAGCTGTCCAGTTTTCCCAGCACCACTTTTTGAAGAGGCTGTCTTTTCTCTGTTGTATATTCCTGCCTCCTTTATCAAAAATAAGGTAACCATATGTGTGGGGGTTTATCTCTGAGCTTTCTATCCTGTTCCATGGATCTGTATTCCTGTTTTTGAGCCAGTACCATACTGTCTTGATTACTGTAGCTTTGTATTATAGTCTAAAGTCCGGGAGCCTGATTCCTCCAGCTGCGTTTTTCTTTCTCAAGATTGCTTTGGCTATTCGGGGTCTTGTGTTTCCATACAATTTGTGAAAGTTTTTGCTCTAGTTCTATAAAAAATGCCATTGGTAGTTTGAAAGGGACTACATTGAATGTTTAGATTGCTTTGGGTAGTATAGTCATTTTCACAATGTTGATTCTTCCAGTCAAAAAACATGGTCTGTCTCTCCATCTATTTGTATCATCTTTAATTTCTTCATCACTGCCTTATACTTTTCCGCATACAGGTCTTTTGTCTCCTTAGGCTGGTTTATTCCTAGGTATTCTGTTCTTTTTGTTGCAATGATAAATGGGAGTGTTTCCTTAATTTGTCTTTCAGATTTTTCATCATTAGTGTATACGAATGCAAGAGATTTCTGTGCATAAATTTTATATCCTGCTACGTTACCAAATTCATTGATTAGCTCTAGTAGTTTTCTGGTAGCATCTTTAGGACTCTCTATGTATAGTAACATGTTGTCTGCAAACAATGACAGCTTTCCTCCTTTCTGATTTGGATTCCTTTTATTTCTTTTTCTTCTCTGATCGCTGTGGCTAAAACTTCCAAAACTATGTTGAATAATAGTGGTGAGAGGGGGCAACCTTGTCTTGTTCCTCATCTTAGAGAAAATGGTTTCAGTTTTTCACCATTGAGAATGATGTTGGCTGTGGGTTTGTCATATATGGCCTTTATTATATTGAGGTAAGTTTCCTCTATGCCTACTTTCTGGAGGATTTTTATCATAAATGGGTGTTGAATTTTGTCAAAAGCTTTTTCTGCATCTATTGAGATGATCATATGGTTTTTATCCTTCAGTTTGTTAATATGGTGTATCACATTGATTGATTTGCATATGTTGAAGACATCCTTGCATTCCTGGGGTAAAACCCTCTTGATCATGGTGTATGATCCTTTTAATGTGGTGTTGGATTCTGTTTGCTAGTAGTTTGTTGAGGATTTTTGCATCTATATTCATCAGTGATATGGCCTGTCATTTTCTTTCTTTGTGACATGTTTGTCTGGTTTTGGTATCAGGGTGATGGTGGCCTCATAGAATGAGTTTGGTAGTGTTCCTCCCTCTGCTATATTTTGGAAGGATTTGAGAAGGATAGGTGTTAGCTCTTCTCTAAATGTTTGATAAAATTCGCCTGTGAAGCCATCTGTTCTGAGCTTTTGTTTGTTGGAAGATTTTTAATCACTGTCTCAATTTCAGTGCTTGTGACTGGTCTGTTTATATTTTCTATTTCTCCCTGGTTCAGTCTCAGGAGGTTGTGCTTTTGTAAGAATTTGTCCATTTCTTCCAAGTTGTCCATTTTATTGGCATGTAGTTGCTTGTAGTAATCTCTCATGATCCTGTGTATTTCTGCAGTGTCAGTTGTTACTTCTCTTTTTTCATTTCTAATTCTATTGATTTGAGTCTTCTCCCTTTACTTCTTGATGAGTCTGGCTAATTGTTTATCAGTTTGTTTATTTTCTCAAAGAACCAGCTTTTATTTTTATTGATCTTTGGTATTGTTTCTTTCCTTTCTTTTTCATTTATTTCTGATCTTATCTTTATGATTTCTTTCCTTCTGCTAACTTTGGGTTTTTTTTTTGTTCTTCTTTCTCTAATTGCTTTAGGTGTAAGTTTAGATTGTTTATTTTAGGTGTTTCTTGTTTTTTGAGGTAGGATTGTTTTGCTATAAACTTCTGTCTTAGAAATGCATTTGCTTCATTCCATAGGTTTTGGGTCATCGTGTTTTCACTGTCATTTGTTTCTAAGTATGTTTTTATTTCCTCTTTGATTCCTTCAGTGATCTCTTGGTTATTTAGTAGTGTACTGATTAGCCTCCATGGGTTTGTATTTTTTACAGATATTTTTCCTGTAATTGATATGTAGTCATATAGCATTGTGGTTAGAAAAGGTACTTGATACGGTTTCAATCTTCTTTAATTTACCAAGGCTTGATTTGTGACCCAAGATATAATCTATCCTGGAGAGTGTTCCATGAGCACTTGAGAAAGAAGTGTAATCTGCTCTTTTTGGATGGAATGTCCTATAAATATCAACTAAGCCCATATTGTTTAATGTATCATTTAAAGCTTGTGTTTCCTTATTTATTTTTATTTTGGATGATCTGTCCATTGGTGAAAGTGTGGTGTTAAATTCTCCTACTATGACTGTGTTACTGTCGATTTCCTCCTTCATAGCTGTTAGCATTTGCCATATGTATTGAGGTGCTCCTATGTTGGGTGCATAAATATTTACAATTGTTATTTCTTCTTATTGGATTGATCCCTTGATCATTATGTGGTGTCCTTCTTTGTTTCTTGTAACAGTCTTTATTTAGTCTATTTTGTCTGTTATGAGAATTGCTACTCCAGCTTTCTTTTGATTCCCATTTGCATGGAATATCTTCTTCCATCCCCTCACTTTCAGTCTGTATGTATCCCTATGTGTGAAGTGGGTCTCTTGTAGACAGCATATATACGGGTCTTGTTTTTGTATCCATTCAGCCAGTCTATGTCTTTTGGTTGGAGCAGTTAATCCATTTACATTTAAGGTAGTTATCAATATGTATGTTCCTATTACCATTTTCTTAATTGATTTGGGTTTGTTATTGTAGGTCTTTTCCTTCTCTTGTATTTCCTGCCAGAAAAGTTCCTTTAGCATTTGCTGTAAAGCTGGTTTGGTGGTGCTGTATTCTCTTATCTTTTGCTTGTCTATTAAAGTTGTAATTTCTCTGTCGAATCTGAATGAGATCCTTGCTGGGTAGAGTAATCTTGGTTGTAGGTTTTTTCCTTTCATCACTTTAAATATGTCCTGCCACTCCCTTCTGGCTTACAGAGTTTTTGTTGAAAGATCAGCTGTTAACCTTATGGGGATTCTCTTGTATGTATTTTGTTGTTTTCCCTTGCTGCTTTTAATATTTTTTCCTTGCATTTAATTTTTGATAGTTTGATTAATATGTGTCTTGGCATGTTTATCCTTGGATTTATCCTGTTTGGGACTCTCTGCACTTCCTGGACTTGATTGAGTATTTCCTTTCCCGTATTAGGGAAGTTTTCGACTATAATCTCTTCAAATATTTTCTCAGTCCCTTTCTTTTTCTCTTCCTCTTCTAGGATCCCTATAATTCGAATGTTGGTGTGTTTAATGTTGTCCCAGAAGTCTCTGATCATGTCCTCAATTCTTTTTATTCTTTTTGCTCTGCAGTAGTTATTACTACTATTTTATCTTCCAGGTCACTTATCCGTTCTTCTGCCTCAGTTATTCTGCTATTGATTCCTTCTAGAGAATTTTTTATGTCATTTATTATGTTGTTCATCACTGTTTGCTCTTTAGTTCTTCTAGGTCCTTGTTAAACGTTTCTTGTATTTTCTCCATTCTATTTCCAAGATTTTGGATCATCTTTACTATCATTACTCTGAATTCTTTTTCAGGTAAACTGCCTATTTCCTCTTCTTTTGTTTGGTCTGGTGGTTCTTCACCTTCCTCCTTTATCTGCTGTTTGTTTCTCTGTCTTCTCATTTTGCTTAACTTACTGTGTTTGGGGTCTCATTTTCACAGGCTGCAGGTTCGTAGTTCCTGTTGTTTTTGGTGTCTGCCCCCAGTAGCTAAGGTTGTTTCAGTTGGTTGTGTAGTCTTCCTGGTGGAGGGGACTGGTGCTTGTGTTCTGGTGGATGAGGCTGGATCTTGTCTTCCTCGTGGGCAGGACCACATCCAGTGGTGTGTTTTATGGTGTCTTTGACCTTATTTTGATTTTAGGCAGCCTCTCTGCTAATGGGTGGGGTTGTGTTCTCTTGCTAGTTGTTTGGCAGAGGGTGGCCAGCACTGTAGCTTGCTGCTTGTTGAGTGGAGCTGGGTCTTAGCGTTGAGATGGAGATCTCTTGGAGAGTTTTCGTTGTTTGATATTGCGTGGAGCCGGGAGGTGTCTCGTGGACCAATGTCCTGAACTTGGCTCTCGCACCTCAGAGGCACAGTCCTGACACCCGGCCAGAGCACCAAGACCCTGTCAGCCACACGGCTCAGATGGAAAGGGTGAAAAAAGAAAGAAAGAAAGAAAAAAATAATAAAATAAAGTTATTAAAATAAAAAGAAGATATTATTAAAAATAAAAACATTGTAAAGTTATAAAAAAAAGAAATGAGAGCAACCAAAGAATAAACAAATCCACCAATGATAACAAGTGCTAAAAAGTATACAAAAAACAACAACAACAACAACAAAGAAAGAAACAAAAAAAGTGGAAAGACAGAACCCTAGGCCAAATGGTAAAAGCAAAACTCTACAGACAGATCACATAAAGGAGCATACACATACACAGTGTCAAAAAGAGAAAAACGAAAAAAAAAATTTATATATTAAAAAAAAGGAAGAGAGCAACCAAATCAATAAACAAATCTATCAATGATAATAACCTGTAAATACTAAACTAAGATAAATATAAAACCAGAAAAAAATTAGATGCAGAAAGCAAACCTGAAGTCTACATTTGCTCCCAAAATCCACTGCCTCAATTTTGGGATGATTTGTTGTCTATTCAGGTATTCCAGAGATGCAGGGTACATCAACTTGATTGGGGAGATATAATCTGCTGCTCCTAAGGCTGTACGGAGAAATTTCCCTTTCTCTTCTTTGTTTGCACAGCTCCTGGGGTTCAGCTTTGGATTTGGCCCTGCCTTTGCATGTAGGTCGTCTGATGGCGTCTGTTCTCACCCAGACAGGATGGGGTGAAAGTAGCAGCTGGTTAGGAGGCTCCGGCTCACTCAGCCCGGGGGGAGGGAGGGGTACGGAATGCGGGGTGATCCTGCAGCGGCAGAGGCTGACTTGATGTTGCAACAGCCTGAGGTGCGCCGTGTGTTCTCCCGGGGAAGTTGTCCCTGGATCACGGGACCCTGGCAGTGGTGGGCTGCACAGGCCCCTGGGAGTGGAGGTGTGGATAGTGACCTGTGCTTGCACAGAGGCTTCTTGGTGGCTGCAGTAGCAGCCTTAGCATTTCATGCCCGTCTCTGGGGTCCGTGCTGATAGCCGCGGCTCGCACCCATCTCTGGAGCTCGTTTAGGCGGTGCTCTGAATCCCGTCTCTTCGCACACCCCGAAACAATGGTCTCTTGCCTCTTAGCCAGGTCCAGAGTTTTGCCCAACTCCCTCCCTGCTAGCTGTGGCACACTAGCCCCCTTCAGGCTGTGTTCACGCAGCCAACCCCAGTCCTCTCTGTGGGATCTGACCTCCAGAGCTGGAGCCTCATCTCCCAGCCCCTACCCGCCCTGGCGGGTGAACAGACAAGCCTCTCAGGCTGGTGAGTGCTGGTTGTCACCTGTCCTCTGTGCGGGAATCTCTCCACTTTGCCCTCTGCACCCCTGTTGCTGTGCTCTCCTCTGTGGCTCCGAAGCTTCCCCCCGCCACCCCCATCTCCGCCAGTGAAGGGGCTTCCTAGTGTGTAGAAACTTTTCCTCCTTCACAGCTACCTCCCAGAGGTGCAGGTCCCATTTCTATTCTTTTGTCTCTGTTTTTTCTTTTTTCTTTTGCCCTATCCAGGTATGTGGGGAGTTTCTTGCCTTTTGGGAAGTCTGAGGTCTTCTGCCAGTATTCAGTAGGTGTGCTGTAGGAGTTGTTCCACATGTAGATGTATTTCTGATGTATTTGTGGGGAGGAAGGTGATCTCCACGTCTTGGTCCTCCGCCATCTTGAAGGTCTCTCCTGTCAGTTGGTTTTCTTATTTCTTTTTGATCACGTAGATTTGCTTATTGTCTTCATTAAAAATTTCATCATTCTGTTGTCTTTGGTAACTAGCTTTGATCCAGTCAGTCTATAATGATCTTTTCTGCTTCTTGTCATGAATAGAATGAATTCTGCATATATGATACTCATCATATTTTAGCACTCCAAAAACTTGAAACATTGGATCTCCTTTGATGTAGTCTTATAATATCAAATATTTTGAGCTCTAATTGTCTAGCTTCAAAATATCTGAAGTAGTAATGCCTCGATTTTTTGGACATTTGTTAAGACAAATCAATTCCTACTTTATTCTTGCTATAAATTAGGATATTCGCCCAATAAAATTTTTTAATAGACAACATTCAAACACCTTTTGTATACATGGCACTGTTTTGTGAAAACAGAAAAGTTATCAATTGGTAATATCAAATCTAAAATATTAGATTTTCCCAGATTTTATTTAGTTTTGAGAAGTAAAGTGTGTAATCCTCTACTGAGACAGCATACCATGGCAGTTCAGAGCTGACTTTGAGATTAAGCAACTCGAACTTTGGTTCATTTAACCTAAGACCTTCACAAGCTTTTAAATCTGTGTATCATAATATGCATACAATTATAAAATAATAGCTAACTTTCTGATAGTTGAAAAAATTAAGTAAATATGCGGGTAAAACATTTAACAAATTATTTTGCATATAGTAAGCTTTTTCTGTTTCAGTCTCTGTTTTTATTGGAATGGATATTGGATATAGTGGCAAGTATATAGCACCATAAACCCAAGCCAAAATGCATTGAACATGGTATGTTCTTGATAAATGTAAGTCTTGAGAGCATGAGTAGTCAGTTAGGATTAAATACCCAGAAACAATATTAAAGCTCACTTACATTTCCTCTAAATGATTCTGCATCCTACTATTTTTTAGAAAAAAAAAATTTTTTTAAGTAAATAAGACATGTAAGAGCTAGAAGGTCATCTCACTTTTGCCAGTAGGGTACCTTTGAGACATCTTAAATTTTAGCTTGAAAATAGATAACAGAGGTTAATGTGCATTTTCCTATTTAAATCTCCTGTGATGCATGTAGTTCATTGAAGGCTAAATTCTTTATTAGTATTTTAAAAAAAAAAATTGGCAAAATTATTTGCATTTTATTATCTTAGTAATCTTAGATAACTATCATCTACCTAACATTATAAATTCTTTGAATGCTATTTACTTTTGAATTTCCTATACTTGCAATAACCACAAATATTTTAAAATCTCCAGGCATTTAATATATGAAACCTGGAATCATTTAAGTTATTTGTGAATATTTTGCCTTCAAATCCACCTCCATATTTTTATGTGTTTTCCAGATCATCACATTGCCTTTATTTTGTCGCTGCTGATGTAAAAGTTTTACTGCCACATGTAAGACATTTTAGTGGCATAATTATCAGGGAGTATTTCTAAAAACCAGCAAAATAATATGATATACCATTCTGAAACTATACATTATTGACCTAAATATTTCATATTCTGAATAATTTTTTATATTTTAACATAAAATTTCCTCTCGAAAAGCAAATAAAGGGCAAAAATAATGTAACATTTATTAAATACTTTCTAGGAACAGGTTAACTGCTTTATATTCCTTATTTCATTTATTTCTCACTAAGATCTATGAATTAAGCATTATTGTACTTATCTTAGAAAGAGAATATTTAGTGAATTTTAGTGTTTTGCTAGATTTAAACTTGGTTTTCTGTGATGCTTAGAGGGAAATTGAAATGAACATTATTTAGTTAGAAATTGAGGAAGAAAAGGGAAGCATACTATAGATTCTAACATTCTTAGAAGGGGAAAAATATCCTCTATTCTGTATTTAAATGATTTTCTTGATAAGAACTTACAAATAAGTTCATGCATTTTTAATTTTCAATCTATTACTCCTGGTGACTAAGCCACTTTGGTCATTGTTAGGGACTTCTAGAAGAGGCTTAGGACTCAGAGAACTGTTTTAATAAATTTGCAAAAAGTGTAGCATAATGTCTAAGAAGTTCTAATATTATTTTCAAAAAGCCTAAAGGAAAGACTCTTTTTAACCGAGGAAGATAATCTTTCCTTCTATTTAAAAAAGTAAAATTCTATTTATGAGTTAACATAGTGCATCACTAGGGTATTTTAGTATTGCCATATTTTAGTTCAGAAGGGTGGCAGATTGGAGAGAACATGAACTTGGAAGGCAGAGACACATGAATTTAAGTCTGGTGTCTGCCTTTGACCCCTTGCATGTTCTTGGTCAAGTTATTCAATATTTGCTCCTGTATATAATAAAAATAGTAATTTTTATTTTGTATGCTTCTGACGATTTGATTAAAATATATAAATATTAACATTTTTATTAGCTTAAATTGTCTTTATGGTTATTATTTGATAGTTTTTCATATTTTGTTATGTTCTAGAAATGAGAAATAGATTATATATATTTTGTTCATTTGGTGAAGAGAATTATTTTAATAAAATCAGAATCAATCCCTTTAACTCTTCTGATTTGAAGCTTCTGATTTGAAGTTGTATAATAGAAATCATAATATTTCTTATCCATACTTTATGAATCCATGCAATTTCATTGAAGAATTAAAGGTCAAGCTGAAATTTCTGATTAAGAAATGCAGATGTGAAAATGAGATGGTTATTTATAGATACCAGAGTTATAATTTCTGATTTTGAAATGGTTATTAACTGTGGAAAGCAAAACATGATACTTCCAGTAGCTGGACCTTTCAAAATCCAAGATTGTAAATAACTTGTTTAAAACTGGAAAACAACGTGGGACAAAATATGTGTGCATGTGTGTGTGTGTATTTACCACCCCTTTTGTGGAAAGTAAAATTGTGGCTAGTTTCATAAACAAGGTCAATTGTTTTACAAAAGTAAGGGGAAGAGAGAAAATAAAAAATATCTTTAATGTTAAAAAAAAATCAGTGCAAGTAAAGAAAGAAAAATAGCGTATATAGTACAGATTAGCTAAAGTATGATCGTTCTGGACACATGCAATCATTTTGATAAAAGTTGTTCTTTATAACATTACCTTTGTTTGGCTCTTATAATAACTAAATAAAATAGAGAAAATTTACTTCTGTTAAGCGTTTATTTCCCTTTTGTTTTCCGTCTCATCAACAGGAGGCATAAATGTGAAATTCTGGAAATCTCATTTATCCCTCCGGTTTGTCATTCCTGCTCTTTACCTATAACTTAGATTAGATTAGCATTACTTTCATATAAGTTGTATTTATTTTGTAAAACCACCTTTCAGAACAATTCATGCCTGTAATGTAAATCTCACATTAACAGTGTGAGGCTTCCTTGAATTCCCAAGTCTGGGTGAGGTGTTTTTCTTAAGTATGGTGATAGCAACACTTGTTATCCTCTCCTTGAAGTTATAATAGATGAATTACAGAAAAATCCTGCACCTTGAATATAACAGAACAGTTCATACCTTTAAAATAACTATTGCATTGTAGTGTAATTACTAACTTACTTGTAAATATCCCCCTGGAGGTTATAACCTTTGAGAGTCTAGAGACCACAGGTATGTGTTCACACTGTATCACAAGTGACAAGCACATACCTGCTACTGGGTAGGTGCCACATTTATGGAAAGAGTGAATAAAACACTGTTACACATTATGAGTTTCTGAAAATTCCTTTAAACCTTTGTTCTTTTAAACTTTTTAAAATAACATCAACCACTATTGTTTGTCGATTCTCTGAAACAATGCTGTTTTTCTTACAAGGAATCAATACAAGATTTCTTTTAAGGTATACACTTACTGCATGATCTATTACAACATTATAAAAGAACAGAAATTAAAATTGATCATTAGAAAGATGTTTTAAAAGGGGTGCTGCAATTTAGAAAGTTAAAAAAATATTTTGTGTTCATTGATATTTTCAATATCTAAGTTTATTAAAAGAGAGGGAAATCAACTTAAGCATATAAATACAGAAATATGTATATACACACATATACATACTATATATGTATATATATTTATACACTACATATATGTATATATATGAAATGTATGTAAAATATGTATACACATACAAATTGATGTTTCTATTTGGAAAAGTCAGATTAGTGAGATTTTCCTTCCTGTCTTAATTTTCATTTCTTTCTTCATTTTTATTTACCTTAATAAGTACTCTATAAATTGTGCTGACAAATTTTAAAACTACATGTGGAAAGTGGATCAAAGCAAATAATAATATCATTTACATATAATTTTATAATATGGACAAAAATATACATTGTAGGAATATATGTTTGTTATTATGGAGACACTTCTAACATTTATTGACTGGTTATTATGTATCAGATACTGTACAAAGGACTTTCACAGGGTTTATCTCATTTACTTCACACCTCAAATCTGCAAAGTAGATATTATATTTTCCCATGTTATATAGAAGAGGAAGTGAGATGAAGGGACTTGCCTCAGGCCATACCACTGGTAACTGGTGGAGCCTAAACTCATCCAGAAAGTCTGGTCCAGGTTTCTGAGGGACAGATGTTTACTCAGGAATGGAAAATATAATTTGCTAATTGAATCTGCAGTAAATAATATTCCTATGAGCCTAGCCATATAAATAAATACCTATCACTGATTTAACTAAAAATTGGCATGCACCTATATTAAGAGTATAGAGGGAGAGGAGGTGGTAAGCTATAAGAGAGTGAAACTCTTATTTATATAATAGAAAGTAGTTGAAGTCTAAAACTGGGTAAAACAAGGAAGAGCAGTTTATACATAGTATTTAAAGTTTGTAATTTAACTACCTTTGGGATAAAAAATCTAAAAAGATTAAAAGCTTTTGCTACCAGGGAACAAGACTGAAGAGTGGGCATGAAGAGGTAGAAAGGTTTGAGATTAAAGACTGTAAAGTTTCATTATATCCTTTTCAGTGGTATTTGATATTTTAATTATTTGCACTGGATGAAAATTACATAAAATTAAAAAGCATAGATTTAGCGTAGAGAGCATTATGAAAGCACATTTAAAAAACCAGTTAAAAACATGGATTTCCTTATAAATTGGATCACCAGTGACAATTTGTAATTTCATAAATTGTCCAAAACTAGATTGGGTCTAACAAAATGGCAAATATCTGTATGATTGCTCTGTTGAAAGTATATTGATCCCAAGTGCACTTTCTTCTTCAAGCTTCATTATAGAGCTACATATTTAGCCTCTGTATTACTTGTTAATATAAAGTCTACACCTATAAATAGGTTACTGAATCATTATACTGTTTCATGTTGCTTCCAAATTAAATACAACTAGATTTGGCAGCTTGAACCAAAGATAAATCAGTCTAAATCAGTCTGTGTAAAAGCGTTCCTGAATCACATCGGTTCTGAGAATAATGGAAAACCAGGCAACCTTGACTTAGGTACTTACCAGTTATGCTCATTGTTCTTTGAGGATTACTTATAATATTGCTTTTGGAATTTTAGAGATGGAAATCTTTCAGAATGAAAGGCTACATCAAGGAAGGTCTTTAAGAGCAATTGAATGACAAAGGCACTTCCAAGGTAGTGGTCTTGTAAGAGGAGTATCTTCTGGTCATCATCAGAGTACCCTATGGCAGCCTAGTTGAGTAATTCTAGTCCTTTCTCACTTGCAAGTGAACAAAGACAATGGAATTTCATTCAGTTTCTAAAAGAGTGTTTTCAGTCACCGGCAGGAACCCGGCAACAGTAATTTGCAAACCCTGCCCTTTATTAAAATTCATTGTTGCTTTCAGAGTTAGAGAACTATAATTTGAGAGATCCAAGCAAGACCAAGAAGAAATTACATTTTATATAATCACTTTTAAGAGCTGCTATATAATTAAACACACGTGCAATTAATTTTAAGCAAAAACTGCAGCCATTATGCATGGAAAGTTGCTTTATACTAGCCCTGGTTTATAGCAACAGAGTGGATATGATGTCAAGTGTTACAGTTTGGCACGATTCCAGTAAATTTACAATTTTGTGAAAGTGCCATCAATAGAACATTGTTTTTGCTTTACTTTGCTTTTCTCCAGCTTTGTGGCTCTGTTTTAGCAGCAAAACATGTGGCATATTAGTTGTAGCAGTTTGGGCTATAGCTGTAAAGTGTGTAATACCAAGAAATCTATGTTGAAATTCCAGTTATAAAATAAAAACAATCCCACTCAACTGGGGGGGAGTACATAGAAATTTTCATACTTAACTTTTCCCCTTTCTTTTATGCAATTTATTAAGTGCATTTGTAAAGTGAACTAATCATGGAATGATTTGATTTACATGGGATAAAATAAAAGCTAAACTTCCTGCTATAAAGTTTTTTTAAAAAAAATTAACATAATTTTTGTTTCAAAAAGTCACATGTTGTCTCTTTGCATAAAGCTCAGGTTGTAGTAATAACCAAAGTTGAAAGGCAAGGACCACCTTGAAAACATTATGACTATGACTGGTGAAACTCCATTTTAAGCACAGAATATGTGCGGAATGCACAGGTCTTTTTAATGATGCATTCCCTGGTAGTATACAGTATTCTTATCAAATAAGCAAACAACAAACAAAAACAAAACAAAACAAAAAAAACAGGCCGTCAAACAATTTATTTTTTAGCTCAAGATCTAGTTAATGTTTAATTTAGATCATTCTTGGACACATATGAGTAGAGTAGATTGGTTGAAGAGAGCTCTGATCACACTTTTGAAACTTGATGTTTCCACTTTCAGTTAACCTTTGATAGTCAGCTACTGGAGGATTTTGAAATTGTGCAATACAGGAAGACACTATTATAAAATGCAAACGACTGTATTCTTAATGCATTCTTGAAATGATGCCAGCAGAGGTTCAAAAAATATAGAACTGCAAAACTCAGCTTTGAAATAAGGACATTTATCAGCAGTTCAGAATCTTTCTATCAGAACTGTGACCATAGGAAATGATTTGAATCCATAAATAAGCCCATGCAATGCCATCTAGAAAGAGATAATACAAGAAGATCTTTAATATGTAGCTATTTGTAGAAAGAGTTCTGAGAGAGAGAAAAATGGTTTGGAAGACCCCCTTCAACCTGACAGTAGATCTTGCTTCTTTGTGAAATTTATACTTTAACCTAATTAATTAATTCAGCTGGCACTTAGGACTTTCTAGATGCCAAGGATTGCACAATGCACTGGGAGCCATTGATGAACGAAAGAAGTATAGCCTCTACCTTGAAGAGATTTATGTTCTCCATAAATAGTAAATGAGTAAATCAAGTTCAGTAATTATTTTTTGATTAATGCTGTTAAAGACTGGAGATTAAAATAAACAAAACCCCTTTTTGAGTCAGTGACAGTTAAGGTGAGACTGGAAGAAGGGAGTAAGTACAAGAATGGATTTGCTTTGTTTCAAAAGAACTGAAAGGAGGCCTGTTTAGCTGTAGTACATTGTATTCTATAGCACATAGGCATTTTAGGCCATCGGTGGTATTATAAACGAAATGAGAGCCATTAAAAGGTTTAAATTGGGAGTGCCATGATCTGATTTATCTTTTAAGCTGATCTTATACTCTTGCTGTATAGACAAATAAATTGCAGAGAGGCAAAAGTGGAAATAGGCAGCCCAAGTAGGAGCATATCACAGCATCCAGGAGAGAGATTTGGTGGTTTGAAATAAGGTGGTAGCAGTGGAGATGGAAAGAGGTGAGCAGCTAAGAGATATATTTGGGGGGTAAATATGGTAACATTTGTAGATGAAGAAAAGGAGTGAGGGGAGCCAGATATAAGGACAACTCCTGATTTTCTCCAACTGGGGAGATGGTGGTGCTGGTTACTAAAGACGGCAGTCTGAAGAGAAAGCATGAAATCCATTTTGGACATGTTAAATTTGAGATGCTCACGAAGCATCTAAATGGAGATGTTAAATAGGTAGTTGGGTATATAAATCAGAAGCACAGATACGAGGTTTGGGTTAGAGATAATTGTGAGAGTTGTCAGCATGTAATCAGCACTGTTCTCATTACTCATATTCTGATAACCAAGACCCTCGACCTGAGAGAGCAGTTCCCACAATAGGAAGAAGCATTTTCAGCTCCAGATATTTCTTTCTGTTTTTCTAACCTCTAATAAGTCATTTTATTATGTGGTGCATTTTCTCAGAGCTTTGTAATGTTATGGAAATTATTATAATTTCTATAGTGATGAGATCCAACATGGTGTAGTGGGAAAAAATCATTTGCCTCAGATCAAAACTTACATTTACCATTTATTAACGGTGTGGCTTTGGATGAGCTGCTTAATGTCTTTGAGCCTCTGTTTACTCACTCTCCATGAAAATAGGGGACTAAAAATACCTTCTGTACCAATAGAGGAGGTAGATACATATTTTATCTTGGGGAATCTAACCTAAAATATGTCACAGTAAAAAAAAATGTTAAAGCAGTTTTTAACTGAAGGGGTTACTAAAGAGAACTAAGTCATTAATAACTGACTATGTTTTTTTTTTTTTTTTGGCTGTGTTGGGTCTTTGTTGCTGCGCGTGGGCTTTCTGTAGTTGCAGCAAGCAGGGGCTACTCTTTGTTGTGCTGCTCGGGCTTCTCATTGTGGTAGCTTCTCTTATTGCGGAGCATGGGCTCTAGGTGCCCGGGCTTCAGTGGTTGCAGCACGTGGGCTCAGTAGTTGCAGTGTGCGGGTTCAGTAGTTGTGGCTCACGGGCTCTAGAGCGGAGGCTCAGTGGTTGTGCTGCACTGGCTTAGTTGCTCTGCGGCATGTGGGATCTTCCCGGACCAGGGATCGAACCTGTGTCCCCTGCATTGGCAGGTGGATTCTTAACCACTGCACCACCAGGGAAGTCCCAATACCTGACTATGATTTAAAAGGTTATCCTACTCAGATCACATTTGTGTACTAGAAATATACTATACTATATTACTAATATTATTGTGAAAGTACATTTATTTCTGATTAGCATGATGAGTCATAAATGATACTCAACATCTATTGGAATTTGAAAATTAGAAAGAAATATTTATTACAGTCAGAAAATTAAATGGTTGATTTACCTCTTTAGAGCTAAGTAATTTCATATTACAATATCTTTAATATTGGCTCTATTTGATGATTGTAGGGATTTTGATAATCCTGTATATTTTTCCAAATGAAAACAAGATGTTAACTAGGTTGAGTGCAGAATCAAGGAATATACTGCAGTTTCTGAAATGGTCAGCAGAGAGCCTCAGTAAGGCTACTATGTTTACATTTCCTCAGCTTCTGTAAGGGAGTAATGATTAAATAGTAATAACCAAAATTGCAAAATAATTGAAACAGTTATTTAGTTTGTCCCCAAAAGGTGCTTAATACTGAGTTAAGACGTAGTAATGTGCTTTATTCATGGGGAAAAAAAAAAAAATGTCCTGAATTAGTGTATGAAGTGGAAGGAAGGAAAGGAAGGAATATTTCAAATACTGGTCAGGGACCTTTTTGCCAATTTTGTATGCGGAATATAAAGTAGGAAATTCAACGTATTCCCCAAGATAAATATTTTCTTTTCTTTTTTTTTGCAGTGAAGCACTGAAAAAGCTATATGTATACAATCTTTCCTTCTATTATGAAATTAAGACCAATTTTGGAGTAGATTTTGTACTGTTTTCTAAAGGGTAGAATTAAGTTTGAATAACAAAATGTGTGCTTTATTATGATAAATATTTTAAATTTAGATTTTTGTATATTTTCCCAGGATAGTCATGATAGAATACAAAACAAAATACAAAAACAAACCTAATCTATTTTATTGTTTCTCCATTTATAAATGTAAGAACTCTATATCCCTGCAAAATAAATTCCAAATGTTTTCTAAACCTAATGAGTTTATTCCATTGTAAAATTTGACCAGAAATGACTTGATTTATGTATAATAACTTATACAATTTATTTTGGGCAGAGGTAAGAGTTGGAGATGATTTTGAAGATCTCTCTTCAGAGTGTTGGGATTTAACAGAACGATGGCATATGTGCAGAGTAATTGTGATAATAAGTAGCAATAGCTTATACTTAGAGATTATAATGTGTCAGGTGATGTGGTAAGCATTTTATCAGCACATTACCATGTAATTCTCATAACGACCATGTGTAGTGATTATTATTATATTTAGTTTACATATAAGGAAATTGGGGCTCATGGAGACTGTGACTTGCTCAAGGTCACTCAGCTAATACATGGCAGAGCTAGAATGGGAATCAATGTTGGCTCAACTCCAGGTCCACATGGTAATCACTACACAGTAATGGACTGCAGGATGTGTTGATCTTCTTAGACATATTTAATAGTAAATAAGTATTCATGTATTTATTATAGCATTAATTTATTTTTACTATTTTTATATGATAGGAACAACTATATTTACTAAGATTCTGTATGCTTATGAAATATAGGTATGTAACACCAATGCTGAGTCTGCCTTTTTGTTCAGTAAATTGATTTTCATATAAAAACAATCTCTCCACTTAATTCTTTCCACAAAGAACAGAAATGGCATTATCTGATAAATCAGATAATTAAATAAATTATTGAATATGCATATAATAAATAATTTACAACTATTAAGGCTATGTTGTAAAAACATTTAATGATATGCATAATTTTTACAATCTATTATTGATAGAAAAATAGAGTATAAAATATTCAGTTCCATATGGTCTTTTGTTTTTTAAAAGGTGTATATTTCCATAGAAAAAGCCTGGGTGTAAGCTCATCTTGCTCATTATATCTGCATAGCATCATAATGCCTGTTGTTACTTTTGGTATGATTTATTATAAAGTTATTCTACAGTAAGTATGCATTATTTTTGTAAGCAGATCATATATATAGCCAAGTAATAATCAAACTAATGTTCGATTACAAAAATGTAATAATGGACAAGATAGCTGTGGTTCATGTCTTCATGGAATTTACAGGTAAGGAAAATTGTCCCACAGAGGGGCAAAAATACTTATCTGAGGTCATACAGAGTGGCAGGACCAGAGCTAGATTTCAGATCTTCTTTAAATCACTTTACTATAAGTTTTATGAGAACTCGTAAACAAACAAGTAGAGTAGGAAATGATTATATAAGAATAGTGAGCTTAAATTGTGGGTGTCATTAATGCTAGGAAGATGTAAGGCTTTCTACAGTGGGAAATAAGGATAGATTCCTGAGCACAGGAGTGACTTTAACTGACTAATAGCAAATTAGTTTACCGTTGGTGTAAGACCTTCTTTTCTCTAGTTGAGGAAACCTGCAAGCTTATTCTGTTGTCTTCAGTATCCTTTTGCTCTTTCAACTTAGCTTTGATTCTGTTGCCATAGTTATATTTAAAAATATAATACTGATTGTGCCATTTAACTTTTGTGAAAGCTTTCCATGTGTCCCTCACAAACATACCTATACTCATCCACAAAATGAACAGATGGAAAAATGGAAGGGCTCTCCTTTAGGCCCAGAGCCTCCCCATTGAGTTTAATCTGTAGGGAGAAAAAAAAGGAATACAGAAAGTTTGCAGACAAATAGCTTAAGGGAAAAAGAGACAGAAGAGGCTATCCTGCAGGTCAACAATTAGATAAGTTTCCCATGGAGTGAGAAAGGGACTGAAAGTTCTCCCCAAAACTTATGAGAGGGTGGCATTTCCTAATAAATGGACTGAAAGGATTTGGAGAGAAAGACAAATTTTCTCATGGTATACGTTTTCCTTCAGTATTTGTAGGAGAGAGATATATAACTCTTCCTTTGAATAGAAGTGAAGGACAAGAAGCTAAACTTTTTTAAAAAATTAGTTATGGTGGATATGGATTTATTCCAAAATATACTTACCATTGTGCAAAAGACTATATTATTTAACATTTAATCAGTTAAATCTAGCTCTAAGTCTCTTCTCATAATGATGGTAGGAAATGCAGTCTGTTTTGATTTAGTGAGCCTTCCTCTTCCATTTACCTCCAGGAGTCCTTAAATGATTCCCTCCTCTCCCTGCAAAAAAAAATAGGGTTGCTAAATTTAACAACAACAAAAAAATACAGCATACCTATGTAATACTTAAGACATGCTTATACTTATTATTCATTGTTTTTATGAAATTCTAATTTAACTAGACTTACTGTAATTCATCTGGCAATCTTATTCAAAAAAGAAAACTGCAATCATGACTGAGATGCTTATTTTTTCTCACCCACAAATTCCATTTGAAGGCTCAGTTCCAAAGTTCTTTCTTTTTGACTTCTAAGAGAAAGTTGTTTGGAGTAAAGCCATCTCAATAGTCTGCTTCTGTTCCAGATACTTGACAATCTCATGATTTTTTAGAAATATAAAAGTTGTTAACAAGCACCTGAAGCTTGAAAAACACAAGAATATTAATTAAGGATGCTTGGAGTGGGGGAATGGATAGTGATGTGGAGAACTGTCAGTGTCATGGGAAATAGTTTTCAGTACTAATGGTTTCTTAATAAGAAAGAAAAACAAAACAAAACAATGTATCAGTGACTTGCTTTTACAGGGATAATATATAAGACAATATAAAAACAATATTTTAATGCTCTTAATCTCTTGATGTCAATGAAGTAGAGGCTCAATGACCTGTAATTAAGTGAATGGGACTACAGCAGTAGAGAAGTGAGAGCAGAGGCAGTTGAAGATGGAGGAAATTTCTGTAACCTATACTTACAATTTAATAACACTATCTTATATAGTAAATCTATTTGATTGCAAACTATGTATAAGCCATAGCAAGGGTTGGATGATGGATGCCCACTGAAATTTGTGGCGTCAGTGTTAACTATTATCAATTGTATTATTTTTATTTTTAATTTACTGTATTTTTAGAACAGTTTTAGGTTCACAGCAAAATTGAGCTGAAGGTACAGAGTCCCATATACCCTTTGATCTCACATACAGAGTGCCCTATTTTTCTAAGAGTCAACAATGAATCTAATTATACATCTTAGATTTATACATTTCATCTATGCTTTTAAAACTGCAAATAACAGTTCAATACAAAATTATATATATGCATCAGTGGTTCTCAGGCACAGAATTTAGGAGGAATTTGAGCAAGTTTTTCCTCAAGCATATAGTGAATATTATGAACCCTAATAGTGGAATGTTTCCTTCTAACCTAGCTGTCTTTTTTGATTGAATTTTATTACAATGAACAGCTTAGTAGGTATGATATTGCTAATTGGAAACAATGAGATTTAAAATGTTTATAACCTGTATTTTCTTGAGCATCTGTCTAAGAACCATACCAGAGTTGTACATCTGTTACAATCCAAGAACTTACAGTAGTACATCATCACCCAAAGTCCACAGTTTACATTATAGTTCACTCTTGGTGTTGTACATTCTATGGGTTTTGACAAATGTGTAATGACATGTGTCCATCATTATAGTATCATACAGAGTAGTTCACTGACCTCGAAATCCTCTGTTCTCCGCCTGTTCATCACTCCCCTGCCAATGTTTTTTTTCTTTTTTTTTCATTTACATATTTTTGAGTACATATTTTGTATATAACAGTGTATTCTACTAACAATTGGAACAAAAATAATTAATCTTATAGTTTCAGAAATATATGGCATTGTTAAAAATTATATTTAGTTTAAAATTATGGTAAAATATTTTACATATTTTAACATGCACCTTTATGCATGATTATAGTATGATTAACTTTTGAATATGATAACTCAAGGCAGTATGGCAGTATCCTTTGCTGTTTCATCATATTAAACACTCTCATGTGCAGTTATGAGTAAGTTTAAAATAATGTGCTATTTTGGTGTAGCTTTTTTTCAAAGACAGTTGGTAATTGATCCAATGAAATTTCATGTTTTTTTACTTTATGGAAATTAACAGGCATTCTGTTCTACAATTCTAAGGTTGTTTTATGTTGTTTTCCTAGACTCAGAAGGTGAAACAGTATGTACATTCAAGTTAATTTGCATTAAAATGAGACTTGTATGCAGGTAAATCCAACATATTTGCTAATTTAATGACTCCAGATCCTCTAGAACACTACATACTCATTTACAAATATGTTTACCCTAATTCATAAACATAATTACATATATTTAGAAATATCTTACTAGAAATAGATCTCTTGGGTTTAGGGTTATACAGGGATTTTATCCGCCTGTAACCTAATGTACCTTATGCTTAACAAGTGATATCCACTATATGGTTTATTCATCATTTTCCATTTGATATGTAAAGGCTGGGTATTGAGTTCTGTGTGAAGATGAAAAATTAAACACATTGATTATTATTCTCGCCTGAAATCCGTCTAAAACAAAAGGGTTTTTAAATGACAAAAACTCAGAAGAATATAGATAGTAGAGGAGGATTAAAACCAAACAAAATTTGGGAGCTAGTAATTAGATGAGCCAGTGATAACAGACTTAGAAGTCACCAGAAGGTTGAATCTTAAGTCACTAGTGGGAAAAACTAAGAGGCAATCCGGTTTATACCTCAGAATGTCCAGAAGGTCTCATGAATTGGTGGCACCAGAAACCTATAAAAGAGGCAGTGAAGGTCATGCTTAAAAGAGGAAGATTAGTTGAAAATCCAATTAAGAAGTGGTGAGAGAGCAAAAACATGCAACTAGGCAACTTCCCGTTCCCTACCCCAACTGAATATTGGAAGTTTATTCTCTGGAGGAGGTAGAAGAGTCTTTGGATGGTGAGTCTGAGATACAATTGGAAAGAGAGGTACAGTACAAAAATCAAGCAGATTAATGTTTCCATACAAAATTTTGACACCCCCTTCTTCACATACACACACATCATTCACCTCTTAAATCACAGAAACCTGTCAACCAGTTCAGTACTCTCCAAGCAAATGATTAAAGACTCTTTTATGCAGAATCTAAGCAGTCCAATAGGAAATATTTAAAGATACTGACATAATGGATCTCTCAACAAAACAATCAAGGAAAATAGACTATAGTGAAGTCTACAGGTGTCAAGTACCAACTCTATACTCAGAGAATCCATTCAGCTTTTACTTAACTACTTGTAAGTATTAGCAAACAAAAATAACCTAACTTCTGAAGAAGTTCTCTAGCATAGAATCTGAGGTCTAAAACAAATAGAATATAACAATTTTGAGGAAACAAGTTGTATATGCGTAGAAGAAAAATTCAAAAATGGACAAACAAAAGACTAATATGAATGTTCTCGAAAAGATATAAAACATGAATATGATGCAATGGAAAAAGAACAACCAAATATTCTTAGAAATAAAAAAAATGAAATGAAAAAGTTGTTAGAAGAGTTTAAAGGCAAATTTGAGGAATATTTCCAGAAAAAAGGGGGAAAAGACAGATATAGGAAATGAGAAAGAAAAGATAAAGTAATATTACTAACAATAGTATCAATAATTAGAGGAGCAGTCCATTAGGCCTTCAAATAATAATCATTCTTAAAAAGATCATTGATAAAATGAAGGGGAGAAAATTATCTGAATTTTTTTTTCTAAAGCAGGGGACATGAAGTTCCATATTGAAAGGACCAACACCTATCCAGAACATCTGATGGAAGTAATTTCTTCCTTGTCAAATAAAATTTAAAAAAATATATGTAAGCTGTGAGAATATATATATATATTTTTTTAGCAAGAGAAATAGGGAAAAATAAGAGCAAATTCAAAGTGCTGACATTCAGAATGGCTTTGGCCTTCAAAACATCAGCACTGTCACAGAGCCTTGCTTTCCAAATCCTAATGTAACTGGTTTCCTTACTAGAATTCTGTACCTATCCAAACTATCATGTTGTTTGAGGCATAGTATGAGGCATTATTGATCTCTTAAGCACACATTCTTAAGAAGCTACAGGTGCTTCATTATAACAAAGAAAGTGAATGTTGTGGGATGTAAGAAAGAGAGGATCCAACTAAGAAGATAGTTTAATGGCATATATAGAATAATTCCTGGTAATAGAAACATAAAATAGACATTAACTTGTTCAGCTGGAGACTAGAATGTTCTGAAAATTTTTCTTCAGTTAGTTGAAGTTGAATGCTTGATGTATCTAAATTTATTGGGAAGAGATTCAGAGAACTGGCAGAGAGTTTGAAGTTGAGTTTTTATTCAACATGAAATAAATAAAAAAGGAAAATTATTAACTTCACAGAAAATAGAAACTTAAGCAGAAAACAAAAGTATATATATAATGTATAGCTTTGCTAAGAATGCTAAGAATAGCATTTACATAGTTATAGTGTTAACACTGAATATTTCAAACACAATTTTATGGGAAAAGTGTGTTAGGAGGGGGTTAGTTTAGGGTGGTGAAAGAGAATAAATTGTGAGGAAATAATTCATATGTCTGAAAAAAACAAAAATCAGGAAATAGTTATATGAGAAGCAGAGATAGATATCAAATGAATTAGTTGAAGATATATTTACAATGGCTTCAGAGTCTTATACCATCTGACCTTGTTTTAACTCTCTGACCTAATTTTCTCCCAGTCTCCCCCTCAGTCCACTGGAACTAATATGGATTCTTACTATTCCAGGAATGCTCGCGGCATTCTGTGCTTCAAGGTCTTTGCATTTGCAGTTCACTTTCCTGGAATACATTCTCCCAAGATGTCCTTATGGCTAGCTCCTTTGCCTCCTTTAGTCAGATCTTACATGCCACCATGTCAGTGAGCCCTTCCCTAGTTAACATAATAAGCTTCTATCTCCCCCATTAAACTTTTTATTTTCCTTCTTTGCTTTGTATTTCTCTTTAACATTTATTATCTAATAATACCCTAAATATTACCTTATTTATGATCTGTGTCCCCTCTCCATCACCTGCTTGCAAGTTTATTAGCTCACAAGCTCCCTGAGAGAAGGGGTAATATGTTGCTCATTGTTGTATCCCCAGTGCCTAGGCCAATGTGTGGCATGCAGTAGGTGCTTAATAAGCAAGTGACAATTAGAAAATATTAATGAATTAATAAATGCAGAAAGAATTTATAACCTATGTTTAAAAGTCATTTGTGAATGTACATAATGGCAAAATAGAAGAAAAAAATATCATTTTAAAAAAAGCTAAAATAAAGATTCTTTAGTGCACATGAATTCCTTATGTTTTAATCAAATATCCCCTAAACATACATTGTATAAGAAAAAAAAAAAAAGTTGGGAAAAAGAAGCATATTTATTGATGTTCTCCTGTGTGAGTTCATATGAATTGCTCTAACATATCAAAAAAAGTTTGAGAAGAAGAGTTCTGAGATTTGAGCTGTTTTCTCACCTGACATTTCTTACAAGACTCCATTTCATTAATAGTTTCATTATGCAGAAGTAAGTTATTGTCATTCAGAAACAGTTTGGAGATATATTCCATTATAGAATTTGCATGTATAAATAAGCATATTATTAATCAATGGCAATTAGCACACAATGCACTTCCTCTTAAATTTAATTATGTGCTTGATTAAGAGTGTTTGGGTACTTAATTAAAGTAAGAAAGTCCAATGATACTTAATTCTCACTTATATTCATATTGCAATTCTAATAACTCCAGTCCTCACTCAATCCATGCATAGCTCCTATTAATTTGAATCAGAAGTATGCATGCTCACTGAATAAAGCCTGAAATGGAATTGGATAGGTCACATCAAGGAAAATTCTCTGCAGTCTGACAGTATGGAATGAAGGAACAGTCCAGTGCAGGCAACTGAACAGAGAGATAATTGTCATAATTGGTTTCAATTAGTTTTTCATAGCTCTGGTGAAGCAGTTTCTATAGTATTATACCATGAGCTATAACCAGTAACAGAACTAGTTAGCATGATTAATAGGTGTCAATGCTTAAAAAGGTAAAATACATTCTAAATGTTAAGATCTCAGTGAAGATAAATGAACTGAATAACAATGTAAATGCATTGTTGAGAAACCTTTGCCTTTGTTAAATGTGATGTGGTTTGAATGGAATGAGTTCAGACATTCAATGAACTCAAGTGTCATAAATACATATTTTCTGAGGAAAATGAGTTCATGTGCAAACAGCCATCTTTTCAGTATGAAACAAGTGACCATTAAATGAACGTTAGAATGTGGTGATATCAAGAAACTCACATCATAGTTCCTATTAATTTGCTTAAGTAACCCAAATAAATTTTGGTAATGCCTATGGTACTAAAGAAGAAACTGAAGTATTGAAAGCCTCCTTGGCCACACACTAGTGAATGGCAGAGATAGGATTCCAAGACAATTTTATTTGATTTCATTATTGGAGCTTTCTTTCACTGTATTTCCTTTTGTAATGATAAGGTCAACTGCAAGAACACAAATCAACTGGAGCAAGCTCCCTATTTGTTTTTAGTTTTCCTCCACACTTTCAGAGCTATTCCTATAGGGAGAAAAGGTTGAACATTACTCTGGAAGAGTAAAATAGTCAAGATTCATTGCACTGCTTGTCATCTAGGAAACTCTGAAGGCCCTGGTTTTCACTTCCCCACCAATCCTGCCCCCAACAAAGATTATTGTCTTGTATTTTTTGTCAGTATGGGGTTCAAAATTTTTTTTCTCAAGGAAGTTAAAATCCCAAAGAGATCTGAAATAATTTGGATTTCTCATATTTTCCTAACTTCCCAATTCATCTTTGAATTAAGCTAATTCTTTAACCATAAAAAATATTGAGAGCCCAGTATGTCCAAATTAAAGAGTTTGCAGTTTTAACGACACACATGAAAAGTATAATATCTGACTTGATTATGGTCTCGAAGGATAGAAACATTTGGATAGAGAAGAAAAGGAGATATTTCATAATAGTGTAAGCAGATCATACTGAGGGACACTGACTATTTGAAATAGAACATGTGACTAGGCAAGCATAGGGAGATTTAGGAGAAGTATAAAGGGGTATGATTGTGGAGGATCTTGATCAAGTGGGAGATTGGATTTGCTTCTGTAGGCAGAGTTGGAAGGATTGTATGGAGGTATTTTGAAAGGATTAACCTGTAAACTCTGAAACAGGATGAAGGGAGGAGATACCTAAATATTAGGTGGTATGATCAGATAAACCTATCGATCTCCATTTCACTCTTTTTCTATATGAAAATATTAGAAAAGAAACAAGCAAAACCACATTTCTGAAACTCTCTTATAGTGGATCCTTGAATTATAATTGCAAGTGACTCTTCTGCAGTTTCCTTCTCCTGTTCAGAGGTTGGTAGAGAGGTGGCAATGATTCTAGGTAAACTTAGTTCCATTGGTGACCTAAAGGTAGTAGTCCCCTTACTGGGCTAATTCTGTATTAATCAAGAGGTCCATCCTAGAACTTGTTCCTAGAAACAGTATTAAATCCCTTTTGCTTAAAAAAGTGTTTTTTATTTCTGGCATTGATGAAATATTTGTACTAGAAGTAGTGCATTAAAATAAAAACCTAGGGACTTCCCTGGTGGCACAGCGGTTAAGAATCTGCCTGCCAATGTAGGGGACACGGGTTCGAGGCTTGGTCTGAGAAGATCCCATATGCCGCAGAGCAACTAAGCCTGTGCGCTACAACTACTGAGCCTGCGCTCTAGAGCCCTCGAGCCACAACTGCTGAAGCCTGCATGCCCTAGAGCCCACGTGCTGCAACTACTGAGCCTGCGTGCTGCAAGTACTGAAGCCTGTCTGCCTAGAGCCCGTGCTCCACAGCAAGAGAAGCCACCACAATGAGAAGCCCATGCAACGCAACAAAGAGTAGCCCCTGCTCGCCGCAACTAGAGAAAGCCCACGTGCGTCAGCAAAGACCCAACGCAGCCAAAGATAAAATATAAAAAAATAAATAAAAAACCTAAAATATGTGTTACTGTTTTGTGGTCAGGAGTAGTAGTGAGGAAACATATTATGAGCTGGAAGGCTGGTGGCTTTTCTGAGTTATGGCAAGTGTGGTGAAGTAATTGTTAATGACAATCTGGAAGACAGACCACTGAAGCTTTAGCTTGAAAGGATGACGTTAAAAAAAAAAAAAACTTTGTTAAGGTGTGTGGCCTGTTCCTGGCTGCCTTTGACAAGAGTTTACAGCAAAGACAAGAGCTCAGCCTGATATTGGCCAGTTTTCAAGAAGAGAATGAAGAAAGTAGAGTCTAAAATTCTGGTGATTTATGGGTTGGAAAAGCCAACTGCTTCTGTACAGCAGGGGATAAGAAGGTTTATCAGAGTCTCCTATTAAGTTTCTTAGAGGATGAAGGGCAGCCCTGGGGCAAAGATCAGATAAAGAATGTTGCATTCCTGCCCAAGCTTATTGCTTCTGATCAATGCAGGGTGGTCTCAATTAAAAAAAGTGGTTAAAGCAAGTTGGAGTGGGTGGAGAGTGTTCACTGGCACATGAAAATAACTGGAAGCAAATAAACCAGTTCCTATTAAGTTTTTAGAGGAAATTTTAGCCAAATAAACCCTAGAACTCATCTGCACAACTCTTTGGTTGTTCAGTCCTTAAGGCAATTTTCAGGCACCAAACCTGCATTAACAGTTGTAGGACATAAGAACTGTGTACCCCAAGGATAGTCTACTCTCCCACACCCACTTCAAATTTTGCCACAGAGAATATGGACAAGGAAGAACTATTCAACAGGAAATGCCAGGAGACAACAGAGAACACAAGACAAAGGGGCACCTTCTTAAGAGCAGAAGCAGGGTCTTCAAGGGTATGAGGGTCTTCATAATTCCTGTTCAACAGGATCTATTTATTTCCATGACCATTGATTGTGGAATATTCTCCTTTCTTCCCTTATCCACATGGGGATATTTAATTTGACCATTCATTTTCTTCCCTTAACAGGTCAGTGATCCATGAGGAACTAGAGTTGGCCTTAATGGAAAAACAAAACAAACAAACAATAAATGGCTGCCCATCTCCCAGAAACCTTGGAATTTGCGAAGGGTGTAGAAAAGAGAAAGGGTTTTGTCAAGAGTAAAGGGAAGGAAGGGAGAGTTTCTCTGAACATGCTCTGATTAAACTCCCAGTAGCGTGGAATTTAACCTTTTTGGCAATCCAGCTTCAACAAGTGTACAACAGTGCCTAAGGGGATGACAGAGCAACAGGATAGAAAACAATTGGGAATCGGATTACCTGTGGGCCGTTTGTTGCATCCTAGCCTAGACTGGTCAGAGAGTCACATAGAGGGAACAACTACTATCTATTTAAGTCATTTCATTTGGCAGCATTAGCATAGCATTGACCCTAGGAGAGGTAATTTAAAAACTCTCTGAAGTGTGACCATTCTTTTCTGAAGTGTTTTCTCATATGTATGGTATTCTTCTTAAGCCATTGGTTTTGTATATTGCCCTGACCACATCTTACACATTTCTGTCTCTGGGCCTTTATTCATGTGATTTATTTGACTTCTCTTGAGTTCTCCCCAGCTAAAATCCTACTCATCTCATTTCATATACTATTATTCCTTTTATATAAATATATAACTTAAAATGTTTTCAGTTTTTGGAATTAGTTTTATTATTTAATTGCCAGAAGATTGTATTACTCATGTCTTTTCCAACTGAGTTATAAGGTCTAAAAGAACAGAAAATGGCTTTTATACCCCTTTGATATTTATACCTCAGGATTCAATAATTATTTGATAATTGATTAATTGCTGAAATATAGTGGTATCTCTCACTCATATTCGATGAATATATAATCTAGTAAATTATCTGTAATCAGTGTAATACATCATTTTAAAGAATTGTTACTTTTATCCAAAAAGTCTTAATACCGATACTTGTCCCAATTCTGTCATACAGAAAGTCTATTCATATTTTTCTATTATTCTGAATCATGCTATCAAATGCTACCCCTGCCAGATGCAGCATTATTCCATTTATAGAAACTTTATAATGACGATGCTGCTAATATGCCTCCATTCTGTATTTTTCTTTTGCTTTGTTAATATTCTGGTAGCTATACAGGATATAGTTAGCTTTAAATAATCATAACATTTTTCATATTTCATGATCTTTCCACTTATCTCTTTCAATACAATGGTAGTTAGTTTACAAAGCAAATACAATATTGTTCTTCATAAGTTCATTTTAGGTGATAAAATTTATTTTGCCAAAAAAGGAGCACTGCTATTTGAAATTGAAAGATATTAATTGCCTCTTATTCACAGATCAAAAGTACATATCCAGTAAATGACTGCCTGGATATTGTGCAGTGGTTTTCTATATTATATTTAACCATTACTCTTGATCTGACTCTCAGAACTTATCTCTATTGCCTATGGGCCCTACCTACACCCCAATATCAGAACAGAATGATGTTACACATTTTTATGTTTGGTTTTACACTAACTCTTCCACTGGTTCACACTAAGTTCCTTTGGAAATATTATCAGCCCACCAGAAGATTTATCTTAATTAAAAAAAAAAAAAAAAAAAAAGGGACAGTAGGCTTTTCTCCTTCTCCTGCTTGAAATACATTGTAATTTATGTGCATACTTCTCCCCACACCCCCACCATCAATCTAGTAATCTATTCTCCACTTAGGTAGATTAGCTAGAACAGTGCTGGTTTGCTCTCATTTCCTCTTTATCAGCCAGTAGTTTGTTTGACTTCCCTTTCATTAGGTTAAAGTAATTAAAAAAAAAAAAGGGTGTTTATCCTTTTGATTGCCAAATCTGAACCTATTTGAAGCTTCAGGATGACTTTCAAAATCGCAAATGAGACCTAATGTTTGCTCCATCTCCAGCGTCCCAGTGAGGACTGTGGCATGACCAGAAGTTTGGGAATTATTCTCATGTTTAGGAACTGGCTTATAGAAGTTAATGTGTTTTCATAAGAATACAATTTTGAATGATGCAACTATGTAATTTGACCCATATGAGATGTTGCCAATGTGTTGCAGTGCTTATTATGACACAAGTTTAACACATAATATGCCTATGGCTCTTTTCTATGTACCAGTTACACTCTTCTATTTTGTGTCTAAACATTTTCTCCTACAAACTCTGTGTGATGATCATCTTTTATATTTTTCTATTAGAGATAACTCAATTAACTGAGCAATCCTTTTTTGCTTGCCAACAAAATACCACACAATGTATCAATACTAAGTCCTTGATACACAAAGATGTATTAGAGCCCCTGTTTCAAGATGCTCATAGGCTAGTGAGAAAGCAAATGTGTAAAGAAATAAATTCCATTTGGTTATATATACTGAAATTAAAGTCCATGGGGACATGATACATAGAATAACTGATTCAAAATATTCACAAAATGTTTAGTCAAGCCACAGTCTCCAAATGAATTCTCAAACACCATTGATGTCCTGTGTGAATGAAATGATTCAGTATCTGTAATAAAAGAACATTTCGTAGCACAAAAAAAGTTAGAAAATGTATTAGTTAAGTGCTTTGAAGTCTCAGGATGAGAGGTGCTAGGTGGTTCAACTTGATGGTATGCTCTCCTAAATTATTTTTAATCATCTGGAAAAATAAAACCCTGAAATTAATTTTCTGTAAGAAGTACAAACAACATGGTTTTACTTCCCGTAGTAGATATAATTTTACAATGTTTTAAAGCATTGTTAATTGATCTCAGCAGGATCATGCTTCATCTATTTGACTGAATAATTATGCAATTCTATAGTCATGGTATCCATTATTCTTTCATTTGATTTTCATTCCAGTGTTCAAGGTCAGGTTTTCTTCTTGATATTTTGTTAAGTATCTTGCCTTTCACAATTATCCATGTGTTCCTAAGAAATCGGATTTTTTTTAGAACCGAGTTTGTTTTAATATGTTTATTAGTATAAATCACTCATCTTTTTCTAAATTACTTGGCAGAGTTTTATTGAATTTCTCCAAGGAAAACATGACTCTTCTCCTAGAGTCCTTTATAATATATACTCTCTTTCAGGATTTAAATTGTATTTTTAACTTTTTATTCTTTAACTTATTGGGGTTTTGTTAGGCTGCAATATATCAAAGATCTTTTTATAATCACTGTGCCTGGTATGATGCTTGATATGATACCAACCAGGTGATGAAAGAATGAATGAATCAGTGACATTTTGCTAATTTGGTTATACAAATCTACCAGGAGTTGAGATTACACCTTGAATAATTAGCATTTAATGATGTTGACTTAAAAAAATGCATAACCTGAAAGTTGAGAATTATATTTTTTTGGCAGACATACTGAGGACTTAAACCTGGGAGAGAACCTCTCAGATAGCTGAGGGACTATTCTGACGAGGTAAGGGAAGAGCCAGGATATATAGGAGTTTTTGCAAAAAAAAACCCCACAATAACAAACAAATAAAAACCCCACAACAACAGGTAGTCAGAACATCAAAAGATTACTGTTAATTAAAGAAAAAACAGACATCTCAAGTTAATGAATTTAGCACTTTTCTATGTATGGGAAGATGCAAGGATCTAGGCTCATTGAAATCATTCCTTTAATTTGCACCTTAACTATATAGGGCCAATCTCCTGTTTTCTCCATCCTCGGTCCCTTCCAGGTGCACAGTTGGGGGTGGTTGCAGAGGCTGATGGCTTGATGGCTGCAACATCCTTTGTTTCCTGATATAGCAGGTGACATTTTTGTCCACAGTGAAGGCATGACCCAATCTTTAGTAGATCATAACTTAATCACACCTAATTTAGATGTCTCAAATGGAAAATTGATTGTAATAATAATAAAGTTGCAATTTATTGAGCTAATAATAATGCCTGCCATGTAGTGAGTGTTTGCTCAGCATATAAATGACTTATATATATTGTTTTATATAGTCATATCAACAGCCTTGTGAAGTCAATATTCTCATATCCAAATAGTATGCATACATTATTTTGGCTGTTCGCCTTTTTAAAACTTAATTGTGGTGATCCTATTTAATGCACTTATTCATATTAAATTGAATTCATATTAAATTAGTAAACTCACATAGTACATATCATACATACTATGAAAATCTCTGCTTATATGTATTGGGTTGGCCAAAAGTGTTTTTTGTTTTTTTCCATAAGATGGCTCTAGTCGCACTTAGTTGTCTTTAACTTCATTCAAAATAATTTTGTTAGATTGTATGTGACAGCCATCATATCAGTGTGCATTTAAAAAAAGACATCAAAATTGGTGAATTTTTGTGTAACCATTCTAATATTGAAGATGGAAGGAAAAAAGCAACATTTTCAGCATATTATGCTATATTATTTCAAGAAAGGTAAAAATGCAACCAAAATGCAAAAAAAAAGGTTTCTGCAGTGTATGCAGAAGGTGCTATGACTAATCGAACGTGTCAAAAGTGGTTTGTGAAGGTATCCAAGTCAAGCATTGAAAATCATTTGCACCAGCTTGGTTATATTCATCACCTTGATGTTTGGGTTCCACATAAGTTAAGCGAAGAAAACCTTCTTGACCATACTTCCTCATGCGATTCTCTACTGAAACGTAATGAAAACGTTCCGTTTTTAAAACAAACTGTGATGGGTGATGAAAAGTGGATACTGTACAACAGTGTGGAATGGAAGAGATCTTGGGGCAAACAAAATGAACCACCACCAAGCACACCAAAGGCCAGGCTTCATCCAGAGAAGGTGATGTGTATATGGTGGCATTGGAAGGGAGTCCTCTATTATGAGCTCATTCCAGAAAACCAAATGATTAATTCCAATAAATACTGCTCCCAAGTAGACCAACTGAAAGCAGCACTCGACAAAAAGTGTCCAGAATTAGTCAACAGAAAACGCATGCTCTTCCATCAGGATAACGCAAGACTGCGTGTTTCTTTGATGACCAGGCAAAAACTGCTACAGCTTGGCTGGAAAGTTATGATTCATCTGCCGCATTCACCAGACATTGCAACTTCAGATTTCCATTTATTTCGGTCTTTACAAAATTCTCTTAATGGAAAAAAACTCAATTCCTTGGAAGACTGTAAAAGGCACCTGGAACAGTTCTTTGCTTAAAAAGATAAATTTTGGGAAGATGGAATTATAAAGTTGCCTGAAAAAATGGCAGAAGGTAGTGGAACAAAAGGGTGAACGTTGTTCAATAAAGTTCTTGGTGAAAATGAAAAATGTGTCTTTTATTTTTACTTAAAAACTGAAGACACTTTTGGCCAACACAATACATTTAGGGATTCCAATTATTTGCTCTCAGTTTTTCTCTTCTGAAGAGCTTATATAAGGTATCTCTCTCAAAGTAATACTTAATGACAAAATACCTCTCCTTTCTATTCATGACTTATGCATAGGATATGTATTCACTACATGAACCTATATATTTTGGTCAACCCTTTTGGAATACTTTTTTTCCAATTTAGTTTCTACCCTACCACATCCATAAAACCTTTCTTCACTGTATTTTCAAGTCTAATAACTATTATAGTACTCTGAGTCTTATATTTTAAAATTGTGAATATCCTTGATAATTCTTTTTTTTTTTTCCTTCTAGCTAACTCTTTATCCTATTTTTAAACCTTACATCATCAGGAAATTCTTTCCAGACCTCCTTTTAATGTAGACTAATTAAGTTTTCTCAATTATATACTTTCATTTTAGCCTATATGTTTCCTTTATCCCAATTACTACATTATAATTAATATTCTGTAGTCATTTTTTTCCTTGGTTAACATCAAGTTATGAACTCTATGAAGGAAGGGCCATGTCTGTCATTTGCAAAACTATATCCCCAAAATATTGCCCATGATAGCTGTTAATAAACATTTGTGCAATGAATATCTACTTTTCACGGGTAACAGCATGCAATTTATTTATGTATTTATTTATTTATTTATTTATTTATTTATTTATGGCTGTGTTGGGTCTTCGTTTCTGTGCGAGGGCTTTCTCTAGTTGTGGCAAGCAGGGGCCACTCTTCATCGCGGTGCGCGGGCCTCTCACTATCGCGGCCTCTCTTGTTGCGGAGCACAGGCTCCAGACGCGCAAGCTCAGTAATTGTGGCTCACGGACCCAGCTGCTCCGCGGCATGTGGGATCCTCCCAGACCAGGGCTCGAACCCATGTCCCCTGCATTGGCAGGCAGATTCTCAACCACTGCGCCACCAGGGAAGCCCGACAGCATGCAATTTTGAAATGATCTAACACTTTTAAGTTAGGGACACAGGCTTGAACCACAAGTCTACAATTCATTAGTTGGGTGGCCATGGGAAAGTTTCTTAAGCTGATTCCCAGTTTCCCTTTCTGTACAGTGAGGGAAATCATATATGGTGTTGGGTATTTTGTGAGATGTAAGGTGGGAAAATGAATGCTTAAAACAGAGTGTGGCTCAGAGCTGATTTCAGCAATTAAGGCTATTAGCATTCTCATATTGTAAATTTTTAGAAAGCAAAGAAGGTGGTGTTGCTTTACCTGTTACACATCACAGAGCAATGTTAATGGTAATCCTCAAGAGCCTCTGATGAATAAATTAATTGTGTCATTTACCAAGTAATTTATTGTTATGTTTCCTTTTAACTAATATAGATGAATGTCACTAAACTCTAACCTCTATAACTCAATTGGATTTTTGTTTATCTTGGATCTCTCCCAAGTAATTTTTTGCTGTATCAACAATCCTTTACACTTTAGTTTATGTTACCAAATTCCTTCATGTTATTTGCTGATAATTTCAATATCTGTGAGAAGAGAAGATAAATAGAATACACATCTTTCCAACAAATGCACAATAATTTATTGTGGATAGAGCAGTAAAATTAAATAAAGGGTCTCTGACATTTTTAGAGACGTATTTTGAGTGTAAAGTCTTCAGACATGTTTTCCAGTTTTCTTTTCAGTTCACTAAACTGCCCACCCTAAGTATTTCAGTTTTGTCTTACAAACATGATCTCGTGGCATAATTCCAAGAGTAAATTCAAATAAACCTTTAGTACGTAAGGAATTTCTTTTATTTAGTAATCTTTGCATTAAAAATTTTGATCAATGCTCAACCAACAGTATGATGAATATAACTTGATAGTACCCTACCAACACACTCCAGTCCCATTTTAAACTTTGCATTATGGAATATCAAATGAGATTTATCAGGTTCTGTAGTTTTATTTTAATCACCTAAACCTTTTGATTGATATATTAGTGTCATCTGTTGGTGAAGAAAAATAGCTGTAGTCTGTTCAGCAATTCTGCTTTTAGATGTAATCATCTTCAGAAACACATTGAAGTGACAAGCACAATGTGGTTATCTTGCATGTGCATTTAATGAATTACATGAAAATTCTTCATTTTATGCTTAAATCTCTATTTTCTTTAAGAATGATTTCATAATAAACAATATCATTACTTTGTAAATACCGTGTATATTAATGATTAGTTTGTAATCTGTTTTACTGAAAGTGACCTACCATGTATATCTTCATTTTTTTCCGAAATTCAAACTCTTGATAGCTGGTAGAAACAGTGTTTAAAAATTATCTTAAGCTAGTTCTAAAATTCTTATAGTAATGAAAAAGCTAATTTTATTTAAAAGTTCAAATGTGCAGCACTATTTATTTAAAAAAATCAAGACTAAAAAGTGAATGTTCAATCAGAATATAGCAAGTTTTTTAATGGTGGGTTTTATAATTCTTCCAGTTAATAACACATCTTTCTTGGCTCTGCGTTTTAAAATGGACATAAACAGCTTAGAGAGAAGTCCCAAATTAAAGGGTTGGGAGGGCACAAAAAATAGAATCCATGATCAATGACTATAGAATTGGGATCTATTAAACCTGAATGTGAAGCATCCTAATAATTGTCTTCATGGGTTACTCAATGTACAGAGGATGATGGGTAGGTTGTTGTTTTTGAAGGTTAAAGAACAAGGGCAAATGAAAGCAGGAATTTCTGAAGGTGAGAACCAGATATATTTTGGAATTATCTTCTTTGAGTTTCATTTTGAAACAGGCTAAATTCTTATCTGTCTTCTGGTTTAGAAATAATTCAGCCACAAGGCAAGGGCTCAATTAGGTAATCTATTAAAATTCCAACCAGTGTTATTATTAATTCACTGATTCACTTCATGTTTTCCTTTTGCTTTAGGTACTTTTTTCTGGGTAATGCATGTTTGTTCATTTAAATAAAAGTTAAATTTGAGTATAGAAACTATTTAGAGCTTTCTTCTTTCTTCCTTTCATTCCTACACCTAACCGCTTCTTGTAAAATAATTTGGAAACTGCTTTTTCCCCTAGATGTATAACTTCATGATAATTGAAGTCCTGACCTTAATTATTTCTTAGGGGTGAGAGGGAAAGGAGTGGATTGAATCTAAGGACACAAGTGGTAGTTTCATTAAAAGTATTTCCTTTTTTATTACTATATTCAAGGGATTGAATTCTTACTCATTTCATCAAAACTTATTAACCTCACCATCTCTTACAGCAAACATCTCATCTATTAATCAATTGAATTTTCTAAAAAATTAACTCTCAAAGTAAACTCTTCATTTCAAAAGTATTTTGTAAAGAATGGCTGAAAATTTATAGACAATAAATATGTTTTAAATTTTACTGAAAATGAACCTATAAAATATACCTTTGAGAAATAGTAAAGTGAGATATTAGAAATCATTAATCTTGGTTACAGATATTTTAAAATATTTTACAGATATCAGTTTATAATATATAATTAAATGGTGAGGAAGCTTAAGGAAATTGCCTGTTATTTATAGAAACCATTGATATTTAATTAATACTAGTCAAGTTCTTTTCTAGGATTGAGAACCTAAAATAATTGCTTTAAACTAAAAGTATATACTTCATTTCTAATGTATATAGGGCAAGTTCTGTGAATCCTCAATCCACTTCTCCCTGATCGACCTCATTGGAAATTCATCACTGATTTTTTTCTTTTCAATACTCTTGAAAAATTAAACAGAAAAAAAAAATTCACTTAAGAAACACTCAAAAGTCCTATAAGCATATTATGTGTAAAAATATAAAATTTCAGCTTTGTTTACTGTACAAATTATCAATAAATTATGATTGCTTTTGTAGAGTTACATCTACATTTTATGAAGTGTGTTTTATTTTGGTATTGTATTTTTACTTACTATTGTTATTGATATTTTCAATATTAGTGGTTTATAATTATTTGATTTAATATAAATGATATTGCATGGAATACTAACTGAACAAATAGGATGAATATCAAGGCTAATTGGAAACATCCTTTTTTTTTGCATTGCGACATCTTTTTTAGCTTTTTATTTTGCAGTAATTTCAGACTTTAAGGTAAATTGTGAAAATAGTACAGAGTTCCCATGTACGTACTCTTATTCAGCTTTCCTTAATATTAACTGCTTATGTAACCATAGCACAGTTATCAAAACTAGGAAATTAACATTTGTATAATACTATTAAGTAAGCCATAGACTTTACTCAAACTGGAATACCTTTTAGTCCATTCATTCCTTACTGTTTGTATTTCTATTGATTATTATTTGTAGTATAAAAGTAATATAATGTAAAGGTAATATAATAGAAAATTTAGAATATACTATAAGAAAAAATAATGCTTCCCAACTTCTGCTATTTCTTTATATTTTTTCAATTTTTTTTACTTAAAGTGAAAATGTATTTTTCTCTGAGATGAATATTATTTAAAAAATCTCTTATATTTGTATACTAGTATACTTTTAAGCATCAACTAATAAAATAACAGGGCAATAGGTGAATATCAGACTATTTCCAGATATTTTGCATATTGATCTAATTAAAACTTCATAAGTGTATGTACTTACTATGATAATTCTCATTGTATTCTCCAGGTTAAACACATATTAGAGCTGGAATTCTATTCCAATCTCTCCAACTTCAAAAATATGTCCATCTTTTGCTGCACTATATTTTTCTTATTTAAGTGAAAAAAAGTTTCCACCCAGAATGTATATTTTTTTTCAGATAAATGTTCATGGTTTAGGGTTAAGTAGAAGCATCAGAGTAATGGAGAGCATACTGATGAAACTTGATTTGCATATTACTATTTTAGTAGAATATAACTTTGAAGAAGCCACATAAATGGTATTGATCTTTTTATCTGTAAAATATGAGTAATACTAATTTTAAAAATTGCCACAAACTTAAACAATATAAAATATCTAAATTTTGCTGGCATGAAAAATGACACCTAATACCTATTCAGTAAAATTTCATTCCTTTCCCATACTTCTCTGTTTATGTAATTGAAATAGCAGACATTTCCATTTTTCTGTAAATCTTCTTAAAAGGAAAAAAAAAGACACCTGTATCTACATATAATTTTATAAATCTAAAATGTTAAAATATATATTAAAATAACTGTAAACTCTCCTTTTCCCTCCCTTCTATAGAATTGCAGAGTAGCTCTTGTGGAAACCCAGGAGTTCCACCCAAAGGTGTGCTATATGGTACAAGGTTCGATGTTGGGGACAAGATCCGCTACAGCTGTGTAACTGGATATATCCTTGACGGCCACCCTCAACTCACCTGTATAGCCAATTCAGTTAATACAGCCTCATGGGATTTTCCTGTTCCCATCTGTAGAGGTAAAGAAAAAAATAATGTTTATATTTATGTTGACTGAATATTCGTTTGACATAATGAAAATATTTTAAAAATAAGAGTGATAATCAGACAGTATATTTGCAAAACATATTTGGTGCTTGTTTCTTTTATAAAATCTGAAGCTTAGAGAAAAGCACATACAGTACATGAAAGATTAAGAAAAATACTTAGGACAACATTACTTGTGAAACGAGACGGTGGATTATATTTCTATATTTCTATACATATTTATACATACATTGTGTATATATGTGTCTTGATGTTTGTACTGGAAAAACATGGAGTTTATGATGCTTAGAAATTTAGTTAGTCTGTCAAAGTCATGATTTTGTTTTCATTTTGAAATATTGACTGAATCTATGAATCTTTTAAAGATTTCTGGTAGAGAGCTTAGCATGAGAATTCATGAAATTAAGAATGCTGTATAATTTATTATCGATACTAATAAGGATCACTTGTATTATGGGGAAAATATAGTAATATACTAATGTAGACAAAGGTACAAAGTACATAGCCTGGAAGACAGAACATGTTCAACATTAGCTGAATTCGTGCATGAATCTTGCTCACAGAAATTCTCTGGAGAAATCATGATTTCAAGTCATCTGCCCATTTTTTGATCAGATTTTGTTGTTGTTGTTGAGTTTTATGAGTTCTTTTTCTATTTTGGTTATTAACCCCTTATTTATTATAAGATTTGCAAATATCTTCTCCCATTCAGTAGGTTGTGTTTTCATTTTGTTGGTCCTTTGCTTTGCCATTCAGAAGCTTTTTAGTTTGATGTAGACCCATTTGTTTATTTTTGCTTTTGTTTCCTTTTCCTTAGGAGACATATCCAGAAAGATATTGCTAAGATCGATGACAAACAGTGTACTGTCTATGCTTTCTTCTAGGCGTTTTATGGTTTTGGGTCTTATATTCAAGTCTTTAATCCATTTTGAGCTGATTTTTGTGTATGGCATAAAATAGTGGTCTAATTTCATTCTTTTGCATGTGGCTGTCCAGTTTTCACAGTGCCTTTCACCACAGAGACTATCCTTTGTCAATTGTGTGTTCTTTGCTCCTTTGTCATAAATTAATTTTCCATATATATGTAGTTTTATTTCTGGGCTCTCAATTCTACTCCATTTGAGCTCTATGTATGTTTTTCTGCCAATATCATGCTGTTTTGATTATTATAGCTTTGTAATGTAATTTGAAATCAGTGTGATATCTCCAGTTCTGTCCTTTTTCCTTGGAATTGCTTCAGCCACTCGGTATCTTTTGTGGTTCCATATAATTTTTAGGGCTTTTTGTTCAATTTCTGTGAAAAATGTTGCTGGAATTTTGATAGGGATTTCATTGAATCTGTAGATTGCTCTAGATAGTATGGATGCTTTAACAATGTTAATTCTTCTAACATTTTAACAGTGTTAATCCATGAGCTGAGCGTGGAATATCTTTCCATTTCTTTGTGTCTTCTAGGCCTTTATTACATCTTTTCTATACCTATTTTCTTGAGAGTTTTTTGTCATAAATGTGTGTTGAATCTTGTCAGATGCTTTTTCTGTATCTATTGAGTGGAACATATATTTATTTTTCATTTTGTTAACGTGATATATGTGTGTGTGTATGTATATATACACACACAGATACGTGTGTGTGTGTGTATATATATATATCACATTGCTTGATCTGCAGATGTTGAACCATCCTTTAATTCTAAGAATAAATCCCACTTGATCATGATGTATGCTCTCTTAAATGCATTGTTGTTATTCAGTTTCATAATATTTGTTGTAACATAATTTTAATAGTAACATAGATAGTAACATTAATAGTAACATAATTTTTGCATATATGTTCATCAGAGATGTTGGCCTGTAATTTTCTTTCTTTGTGTGTACTTGTCTGGTTTTAGTATCAGGGTAATGTTGACCTCATAAAATAAGTTAGGAAGCCTTCCTCCTTTTCAATTTTTTGGAAAATTTTGAGAAGAATGGGTGTTAAATATTCTTTGAATATTTGGTAGAATTCACCTGTTTTGGATCTGGAATTTTGTTTTTTGTGAGGTTTTTGATTACTGTTTTAATTACCTTATCAGTTTTCTGTCTATTCAGATTTTTTATTTCTTTATGATTTAGTCTTGGAACATTGTATGATTCTAAGAATGTATCCATTTCTTCTTGGTTGTCCAATTTGTTGGTGTATAGCTGTTCATAGTATTCTCTTATAATCCTTTGTACTTCTGTGATATCTTTTGTTACTTCTTCCCTTTCTTTTCAGATTTTATTTATCTGCGCCTTCTTTCTTCTTTTTTTTCCTTAGTGATTCTAGCTAAAGGTTTATCTTTTCAAAGAACCAGCTCTTAATTTCATTGATCTTTTCTATTGTCTATTTAGTCTCTTTTCGTTTATTTCTACTCTGATCTATATGATTTCCCTTCTTCTACTCAGTTTGGGCTTTGTTCTTTTTTTTTTTTTCTTTTTCCTAGTTCTTTTAGGTTAGAGTGTATATTTGATATTTTTCTTATTTCTTGAGGTAGGGCTGTTTGGCTATAAACTGCCCTCTTGGTACCACGTTTGCTGCATCTGATAAGTTTTGGTATGTTGTATTTTCATTTTCATTTGTCTTCAGGTGTATTTTTTATCTTCCTTTGATTTCATCATTGATCCAATAGTTGTTCAGTAGCATGTTGTTTATGTTTCACATATTTGTGATTTTTCTAGCTTTCTTCTTGTAATTGATATCTAGTTTCATACTATTGTGATCAGAAAAGATGATTGATATGATTTCAGTCTTCTTAAATTATTGAGACTTTTTTGTGTGTGTCCTAAGAAATGCTCTATCCTTGAGATGTTCCATGTGCACTTGAGAAGGCTGTGTGTTCCGCATTTGGATGTAATGTTCTGTAAATTTATTAAGTCCATTTTATCTAGTGTTTCATTTAAGGCCACTGTTCCCTTGTTGACTTTCTCTCTGGATCATCATTCACTGATGTAAGTGGGATGTTAAAATCCCCTACTATTATTGTGTTGCTCTCAGTTTCTCACTTAGTTCCGTTAATAATTGTTTTATATATGTTGGTGCTCCTATGCTAGGGGCATATGTATTAATAACTGTTGTGTCTTCTTGATGAATTGTACCTTTTATCATTATAGTATTTCCATATCTGTCTCCTTATCATTTTTTCGTTTGAATTCTCTTTTGTCTCATATGAATATGGCTACATCCACTTTTGTTTGGCTGCCATTTGCTTAGAGTGTCATCTTCCATCCCTTCCTTTGAGTCTGTGCTTGTCTTTAGAGCTGAGCTGAGTCTCCTGGAGAGCATATAGTTGGCTGTTGTGTTGTATTCTGTCTATCCACTCTGTGTTTCAATTGGTGAATTCAGTCCATTTACATTCGTACTTCCATTTTGTTTTCCGGTTGCTCTATATCTCTGTTGTTTCTTTTTTTTCTATTGTTTCTGTCTGCCATTTTATTTCGGTGATTTTCTATGATATATTTCTCAGTTTCTTTTTTCTTATTGTGTCTCTGCTCTAGATTTATGTATTATGATTACCATGAGGTTTATATAAAACATCTCATAAATAAAATAGTCTTCTTTTATTGAAGTATAGTTGATTTACAGTGTTTCAGGTGTACAGCAAAGTGATTCAGTTATATCTGTCTATTCTTTTTCATATTCTTTTCCATTATATGTTATTGCAAGATAGTGAATGTAGTTCCCTGTGTTATACAGTAGGTCCTTGGTGTTTATCTATTTTATATATCTGTTAATCACAATTTCCAAATTTATCCCTCCCCCCTTCCCCTTCGGTAATCATAAGTTTGTATTCTGTCTCTTGAGTCTAGTTCTGTTTTGTAAATAAGTTCATTTGTATCATTTTTTAAAAATTCCACATATAAGTTATATCGTATGATATTTGTCTTTCTCTGTCTGACTTACTTCACTTAGTATGATAATTTCTAGGTCCATCCATGTTTCTGGAAATGGCATTACTTCATTCTTTTTTATGGCTGAGTAACATTCCATTATACATGTAATGGAATATTTTATATATATATATGTGTGTGTGTATGTATATATGTATAGGTGTATATATATGTATATACGTGTGCTATGTCTGCTTTATCCATTCATCTGTTGATGGACATTAAGGTTGCTTCCATGTCTTGGTTCTTGTAAATAGTGCTGCTGTGAACATTGGGGTGCATATATCTTTTCAAATTAGAGTTTTAATCTTTTCTGGATATATGCCCAGGAGTGGGATTGATGGGTCATATGGTAGCTCTATTTTCAGTTTTTTATGGAACCTCCGTACTGTTCTCCACAGTGGCTGCACCAATTTACATTCCCACCAACAGTGTGGGAGGATACCCTTTTCTCCACATCCTCTCCAGCGTTTATTATTTGTTGACTTTTTGATGATGGCCATTTTGACCGGTGCGAGGTGGTACCTCATTGTAGTTTTGATATGCATTTCTCTAATAATTAGTGAAGTAGAGCACCTTTTCATGTGCCTATTGGCCATCTGTATGTCTTCTTTGGAGAAATGTCTGTTTAGGTCTTCTGTGCATTTTTTGACTGGGTTGTTTGTTTTTTTGATATTGAGTTGTATAAGCTGTTTGTATATTTTAGAAATTAACCCCTTGTTGTTTTCATTGTTTGCAAATATTCTCTCCCAGTCCATAGGTTGTCTTTTTATTTTGTTTATAGTTTCCTTTGCTGTATAAAGGCTTTTAAGTTTAACTAGATACTATTTATTTTTGCTTTTGTTTCCATTATCCTTGGGGACAGATGCAATAAAATATTGCTGTGTTTTATGTCAAAGAGTGTTTTGCCTATGTTTTTCTCTAGGAGTTTTATAGTATCCAGTCTTACATTTAGGTCTTTAATCAATTTTGAGTTTATTTCTGTATGTGGTGTTAGAGAATGTTCTAATTTCATTCATTTACATGTAGCTGTCCAGTTTTCCCAGCACCACTTATTGAAGAGTGTCTTTTCTCCATTGTATATTCTTGCCTCCTTTGTTGTAAATTGACCATAAATGTGTGGGCATATCTCTGGACTTTCTATCACTTTCTATTGATCTATGTGTCTGTTTTTGTGTATGTACCATACTGTTTTGATAACTGTGGCTTTGCAGTATAGTCTGAAGTCAGGGAGCATGATTCCTACAGCTCCATTCTTCTTTCTCACGATTGTTTTGGCTATTTGGGGTCGTTTGTGTTTCCATACAGATTTAAAAAATTTTTGTTCCAGTTCTGTGAAACATGCCATTGGTAATTTGATAGGTATTGCATTGAATCTGTAGATTGCCTTGGGTAATATGATCATTTTAACTATATTGATTCTTATAATCCAAGAACATGATATATCTTTCCATCTGCTTTTGTGGTCTTCAGTTTCTTTCATCAGCATCTTATAGTTTTTGGAGTACAGGTCTTTTGCCTCCTTATGTAGGTTTATTTGTAGGTATTTTATTCTTCTTGATGTGGTGGTAAATGGGATTCTTTTCTTAATTTCTCTTTCTGCTATTTTGTTGTTAGTGTATAGAAATGCAACAGATTTCTGTATATTAATTTTGTATCCTGCAACTTTACTGAATTCATTGATGAGCTCTAGTAGTTTTCTGGTAGCATCTTTAGGATTTTCTACATATAGTATTATGTTATTTGCAAACAGTGACAGTTTTACAGCTTCCTTTCCAATTTGGATTCCTTTTCTTTCTTTTCTTCTGTGATTGCTGTGGCTAGGACTTCCAAAACTATGTGGAATAAAAGTGGCAAGAGTGGGCATTCTTGTCTCGTTCCTGAACTTAGCAGGAATGTGTTCAGCTTTTCACCATTGAGTATGATGTTAGCTGTGTGTTTGTCATATATGGCCTTTATTATGTTGAGGTTTTTTCCCTGTATGCTCAGTTTCTGGATAGTTCTTATCATAAATGGATGTTGAATTTTATCAAAAGCTTTTTCTGCATCTATTGAGATGATCATATGGTTTTTATTCTTCAGTTTGTTAATGTGGTATATCCAACTGATTGATTTGTGGATATTGAAAAATCCTTGCATCCCTGGGTTAAATCCCACTTGATCATGGTGTATGATCCTTTTAATGTGCTGTTGGGTTCTGGATAATTCTCCATCAGTGCGACTTTAAGTTTGGTTTCTGGAGAATTGTCTTTTTTGTGATGCTGTGTTACCATGGTTTTTCATGGGGCTTGATGAGCTGTTCTTATGCTGGCACATTTGAAGTAGTGGACACTTTTCTTCTTTAGATGAATGTTCTTTTTTTCCTTGATTCTAATGATTTAACAGATTAGTAATCAGAGGTCTTTCTTTTGTTTTTCAGTAGCTTGTGCTATAGCACTGTTTTTGGTTTCTCTTACTTGAGCTGCCTGTAGTTATATTTGAGAATCAGCACTTTCCACCCTCTACCTCCTTTGCTAGAGGTATTGCCTTGTGCCTTCATTGTAGCTGCTTGTGCCTCGCTGCTGCTAATGATGCTGTTGTAGCTGGCATCATTACCTGGGGCACTGGGATGGCAAGAACCTACTCTGTGCCCAGGATCTCCTGAGTCTCAGGCTCTGCTACAGTGGAGGGAGTGGGAGAGTAGGGAGTGAGCTGGAGTCTCGGTTGCCTCTGCTGCATCTGGGGTTATTAGGTTTGCATGTGCTACTGCTGTGGATGGGCAGGGCTGTAGTGGTAGGCACCTTCATGGCTGGAGAGACCAGTTGCAGGCTCAACTGCCACTGCTGCCTGGTTCCCTGTGAGCATGGGAACCACTGTGGCTGGGAGGCTGGAGTTATGTATGCCTCCTTCCCTGCTGCTACCAGGTTCTCTGGGACTGTGCGCTCAGCTGCCGTGGTTGGGGGTTCAGGATCTCAGGCACTGTCTCTGCTTTTCTTCTGATTCTGCCTTCTCTATGTATTCCAGTCCACCCACCTTTACATGTACAGATGTGTGGAACTCTCCAGCACCCTGGTGTGCTGGACCAAGTCATATTTGTTGAGTTATGTATTTTTACTGGTTGTAGTTTGAAGAGGAGAGACAAAGAGAGCATCTCTCGTTCCACCATGATGCTGATGGCACCCCCTTGCATCTACTTCTATGACTGCTAATTAGCTACCATTTGCTTAAGTATTTATAGTATATTAGGAAATTTATAAGCATACTCACTTTTAAATTTCACAGTATGAAACTGAAGCTCAAAAATTTAAAAAAAATTGTTCAAGGTTACTCAGTAAATGTCAAGAACCATGAAGAGTTTGAGATTTTACTTGACTTGGAATTAACGATTTCTCTGCCACAGTTTCTTGGATGGTGATAGAAGACACAAGAGTCTTGGGTCAGAAACAAAGGAGAGTTTATTATTCACAGAAGTGTCAGGAGACAGAGCATCAGCGTTTGTGCCAGTTCTCCAAGCCCCAGTTCCCATAGAATGTATGAAGAGTATGAGATATCTGCATATGTAGTATGTGTTGTTATAGGAGAGGAATCATGAGCTTCACGACAAATACATTTGAAGAGATAGTTTGGTACAAAGAGAAGGACAGTTGGAATCTCTGCTTGCAAGATGTACAGAAACGTTAGAGTCTGATGAAGAAATTTTTCCCGATTTGGGTTGTGGTGGGGGGGATGCCAGATTTGAACCCTTCTGTCAGGTTCCAAAGCCTTAGCTTGTTATCCCTTTGATACTTCACCAAAATTATTTGCATCTGTCTTCAAAAATGTTTAATAACAAGAGAGTAAATGGAGTTTTATATGTGAATCAGTCCAAAAGTGTTTAGTCAATTTTTTAAATGCATGAAACTTCCTAAATCAAAAGGACTTATTAAGGTACTTAAAACCAAGAGGTGTTTTAAGAGGTTTCAGTGGAGTATTCCCAACACTATCTTAGAGTTAATTTCCTTTGTGGGGCTCCTTTTCTCCCTTCAGCTAAGAGCCTATGGGGTCAGGAAGATCTGAATCTAAATACTCATTCTTCCACTTACCTACTAGGGCCTTTGAGCAAAAATTACATTATTTTAGAAACTATTTATTTAGCTATAATAGAATTAATAGATAGACAGAAATACCAAAATCACAGTACTGTTGGAGTTTAATATGATAGTATATATAAAGTGTCAGTTACATACAAAGTTATTTATGTAGCTCTATCTTTCCACTTTTCCATAGCACTTGTTACCATCTCCTCTTTAAAAAAAGGAATTACAGTCAATAAAATCTTGATGGATAATATCATTTATACTTATATCCAAGTCTAACCTTCCAACCAGCGCTTCTGTTTTTGTTGTTGATTTTGTTGCCATTTTGTTTGTTTCTGCCAGGGCATATACTCTACTTTCCTACTCCTCATCTTCAAGTCCCTTCAGGCATATTTTCTTTGACTCCCATTCTAACCTCTATGGCTTTTATCTATCAAAAAATGACACCCATTGTTTTTTTGAAATTCTGTCTCCTCAACTTCATTTTGCCAAGCTTACCTTTTTTTCTCTTTACCACTGATACTGATGAATACATTTACTCATTCAAATATATTTATTAAGGGCCTGCTCTGTGCAAAGCATTATTTCATGTGATGAGGATCAAAATATGATTAAGAAACACGTCTTGCCTTTAAGAACCCAGTTCTAGTGGGACTGATCATAATGTAATCAAGTAGTTACAGTAATGTGTGATAATTGCTTTAATATCAGAATCTATAGAATGTTAGGCACCTTGATAAGGAAGACCTTAATTTCTCCCAGTTGAGTGGAAGGGATTTGAGGTTGGAACAGTGCTTTAAGAGAAAATTTCACAGAGGACTTGCTAAAAATGCAAACTGTATAGAGCAATAACTTTTCCAATGAGGCGATAATTTTCCTTTCTAGCCTCAAAAGTAGTTCTCATGTATTACTTATATTCACTGGCTAAAGGTGGAATCTATGAAGTCATACTTCATAGAGCGTATGATCTGGTTTTCTAAGGAGCAATTTACCACCTGCTAGCCATTTTTTTAAAAATTAAAACTTTAAAGAGTAGAGGGATAGTGCATTTGGATTTTGTGTGTTTGCCATTTTTGAAAAAAAAAAAACAAAACTATTCAGTCCATGGCTTCCCTCCTCTACTCTTTGCCACTTGATAGCATACTGATTCTTTAATTTATAACTTTGCAGGGGGCTGATAACATTGTAATGATCTGCTTATTGCTTTCCCTGGAGTTTACATATTCTCTCCTCGATGAAACCTTTGCTTTTAGAGAGTTATTTTGGTGATCCCTAACCATGATAGTTTAAGAAAAATGAATGCCTCATCAACCTAGAGAGTATGGTGCAAGGGTTTTTGTGTTCACAAGCACGATGAATTTTATCAACACCATCTGCTAGTATTTGTAAAGGCATTTAACTGCTTGATGCTGGGCTAAACAATATTCCATAAAAAGTGAAACCAAATTCCTGTGCACTAAGTCTGGAATGAGAATACCTGGCATACATACCTGTTCTGCACTTCTTCCTTTGATAGACATTCCATGCCATTTATTTCACTGAGCTTTAATGTGGCCTCAGAGTCCTTCTCAACTCTGTGCTCCCAACACTTCTTACAAATTAAGAGCAGTTGGCAGACAAGGTGAAACAGATTTGCTAGTCCTAGATTAACCATTCTAAAATTCATAATGATATTCTATATTCAGAATGGCATTTTGGTATACACAACCTGGGGCAAACTAATAAAAGTGCATGTGAAAGTTACACATAAATTAAGTGTAACTTTGAATTTTTCTACCACACTTTCCATTACTATCTTGACAATGTTATCTGGACACAAAATATTTCATTAGCCTTATTATCATTTCACATAAAGGGATCTGGTCTCTTTAGGTGAACGGCTGTATTTAATAGTAATGAGGAAAACATTTTCTGCATGCCTTTTAATAAACAAGCAAGAGAAGCGTAAATCATTTGATAATGGGTTTATTTTATCACCTCAAAGACTACCAAAATCCTAGTGATGTCAGGCTACAAGGAAAAATTGACAAGTGTCTCAGGTCACTTGCTGTTTCTTCATCTCTCCCAGGAAAATGTAGGCTGTTCTATCAACAATCAGGCCAACACTCAACCACCTTGTCATGTACCCTAACCTTGTTCTGAAAAGTTCATTTGTGTGATTAAAAGGATGAAAATGTCCTGATTAAATTGTCTTAGTAGTGTCCAGTATGATGGAGCAAAGGTTGCAAGACTTGTCTATAAGAGTATAAGATCCGTGAGCTGATTTGCCTTCCTGCCACATATTACTGGAATGTTGTTTCTTTTGTCAAAAATTGAATATTTTTACTTATTTCAGGAGATGGTAAACGTTAGAGAGATTGGATTAAATGAGATAACATTTTAAAAATGTTTCTATAATGCCTAGCACATAGAAGGTACTCAAAAATTACAAATTGTTTCAAATACACGAAAAAGTAATTTAAAAAATAATATAGAAGTAATAGCTATCACTGTGTTATATGTGTTTAGAATATTTTAAAATATCCATTGCCAGTTAAACATATGCCTATAGCTCCAAGATATTTTCTTTAAAACAAGAGAGTAAAAAAGTCTGCAAAGAGTGGGCTTTGGTCTAATAAAACTTTGGTTTCCTTTACATGTCTGCCACTGAGAAGATATAGAATCTTTATGTGGATATTTAGTGTTTCAGATCTCAGTTTTCTCATCTGTATGATAGGGGAGTCCTTACTACTTGATAGTTACTATAATGAGGATCATATTAGTTAATATATATAAAATACGGACTCTATAATATTCAACAAGTAGTGATTACTGCCTTACTTCTTACTTGATGATAGTCATCATCAAAACAGATATTTGAAAACCGATCTAGATGTATCTATTCTATGACCATACAGGCAGAGGAATTAATTTTTCTCAGAGTTGTAGTAGTTAAGGGGAACTTTAAACCCCACATTAACCTAACACATTAGGTTGGGATCAGCAAGTAATAAACATCAGTGGTGAAAATATGTTTCCCATGGGTAACAGCATTTCTGAGTCATTAATTTCTGGAAGTTCTCACATTTGAAATATATTCAGTAATTAAACTCGTATCTACTAAGAAGTCACTATGCACATGCCATACAGCTAAGTGCCATGATCATTGAAACAACCCCAGGCCTCATGAAACTCATAGTCTATTGAATATGGGAGCTTTTATTTGGAAGATGATCTATTTGGTGACCTGGGTTATTGTCCAAATGTGTGTACTTTAATTCCATGCAAAAAGATAGAGTGGCATTCTTGTATAAGAAATAGGTGCTGGCCTTCTGTGTATTTCTGATATTTAGAGAAGAAAATCAGGGATTTCTATATGTTTACCATATAATTGTCTGCTGCTGCAATTAGCAGTCAGCATTCTCTTTAACATTCAACTCACATATTATTTTCCCCACTAGGTATTTGTGAGTTATATCTTCCTCCATTCAGGAAGCTGTTTACTATTTTTTCCTTTTCCATCCTGTATATAAGAACTCAAATGTTTTTGTTGCCTTACTCTATTGTCCAAGTTTTTTGTTCCTTCATATGTCATTCTCATTTTAAATTAATCCATTTTATTTGACAATAAAGAAATGGTCATTAAGTCTGTATTTTTTTGGTATTTTATGTTATTATAATGTATTGTTAATTTATAGATGTTTGTGTTTTTTTTCCTTAATGGAATGATTTCCACTTTTTTCTCTTTCTCTACAATTCCTAGAAAGATGCTGACAAATGTGTATTTTAAAAATCAAACACAAAAATCAGTTTCTTTTTGAGGCAACTGAGTCTTCAATTGTTTATACCTATTCTGTGTAACTTTAAGCCATATATTTCTGTGGAGACTTTTGTTTATCTGGAGTTTTTTGTTTATTTGTTTTGATGTGTAAGAATTTAAAGTATTTGTTCTAAATGAAAGATTCATATTGCTTGAGGAAAGTTTATATTTTTGAAGAATAACAAAATAGTTTGATAATGTTATACCCATAATAAAAACAGAATTTTATAAATATTAAGCAATACTCATTTCTAACACTTACCTACATTTCAAATCTTGTAGAAAGAAAGAAAAATTATACTGTCTCAGCGCTCACAAAGCATGCACATGATTATTTGGGACCATGACTTACAGAAAAGATGATGGAACATGCTTAGCCAAAAATATATTGACAGCTTCAGAATTCCCTGTGGTGAAATAGATTGTTCAATGCATGATGAGAACCTTGAAGAGCAATCACCTAACTTCCTACTAGGATATAAACTCAGTGAACCACACCAATGACCATCTGGTATTCTATTGCTCTTTGTAAAGCCATCACTCTAAAGATAAGGCAAAATAATTTAGGGAAATGAATGGAAGAAGGGGAATCGTAGCTCACCAAAGACACTGAGTAATATCATGTGACACATGGCTAGCTATGTGGACTAGCTTCATGTGAAAAGTCCTTTTTTTGTGTGCTAAGAAAGCACAGTAAACAAAATTTTTATAAGAATCATTCTAGAAGGATACTTCATACATTTTTGGCTTGGGCTCTTTCTCCCCTATGCAGTATTATTGGTCACCTTAGTAAGTTAAGTGTGTGTGTGTGTTTGAGCCATTCAGTGATGAAAGATCTTTCGTACAGTTAATAATAGAAGGCAAAATTTAAATGTTGAAATTTGAATGCCTTCAGAAATTCTAATTTTTTGGTCTATTGCTTACTGTGCTTGAAGTCTAAAATCTTTCTATAGTCACTTTTCTTAGGATTTTCCCAAGTGCAGATCTGACCCAACAAAACAAATAATTTGCTTTTTTACTATATAATTGTTATGTATGTAAAACTGGCGCTAAATATCTTAAATATTGAAGGAGTCTTGAAAAATAAGTATTTTATCTATAGCTTTTAATGGTTCCATATTTATGTCACTAATTCCTTGTATTTTTGAGTAAGACAATTTTCCCTTCATTTATTGCTCCTTATGTTTGAGGTTACCATAGCATTCAAACTAAGTTACAATTTGAAGGTTACTTATTATATATTTGTATTTGACTTATAGCTAATGTAAAAAAGGCAGATGATGTAGCATAAAAACATGATTTACATAGTAAATAAAATAAATGAGAATAAGGATAACTGTGTTAAGAGAAAATAATGGAAGAGCAAGTTGAAACCAAGAGCAAAGTTAATATGCAAAAGTCATGTTCTGTATTCTTATATACTTGTTAAAATCAACATTAAATTTGGCTTTAATCCACCTGGGAATCTAAACAAATCTGGAGAACATTATTAGTTCATAGTCTCACAAAGCAAACAATTTGTGAGGGAAAACCACACTTACTAAGCAGAGTGCAAAATTTCTTATGCAATACAACATGAAGAAGGTACAGTGTACGCTAATGTCTATGTCCTATATTAGTAAATATGAACTCAGAGAATGAGCTTTCCAGGGTTGCATCACATCTTCTTACTGATGTGTAAATGAGGCCTTGTTATTGAAAAGATAGAGGATCGTATTCATAGAATCAATATAATCAAACCACACATGCCTAATGTCATTGGCCATTATGAGTGACGTACAAACTCAACTATCTAGATTTAGTTCTGACCCAATTTTTGCATATTTTCAAAATGTGAATCTCTTTGTTGGTTTGTACATTTGAAATTCGATGTGAAAATTCATCATCTGAGAACAGAACCAAGGGCATGATATTTCTGCATTAATATGATCTTAATTGTCTTTTACATTTTGTCATTTAATAGATGTGTAATTAATTTCAAAAATAAGTTAGTTTTTTATATTTAGACATCTTATACAGGAAATTCAGTGTGAATATAGTTAATAAAACTTTATATTTAGCATGAATCTGTAACTACTTATTGTAAATATATTAATGATTATTCCAAATTTTTTGAAAATGTTATATGATTGCGTTTATCATAGCTCTTTCTTAAATGGCTGTTGTTCCTGAATCTTTATATCTACAATGAAGAAAATGATTCTAAACAACTAAGATGAGGTCATTGTCAATGCAACTGCATGTTTAGAAAATCATCACAGTACAAAGTATAATGAGTCAGTAAAAATATTGGGCATTTTATTGCTCTAATTTTTATTCAAAAAACATAGAATTTGATGGTTGAAGTGTTAATAATAAATATGTGAAAATTACAAAAAACATTTTCAAATTAAAGGAGGGATAATATTTTTGTATTTATATTCAATTAAATGTCTGTTGATTGACAGTGATGGAGAAGAGATACACAACAGTTGCTGACTTTAAGGAGCTTATGACTTATGGAAAACACATACATAAATATATACTGTAATAAAGTATAAACAGCCCCTTCTACTGCATCCCTCAAGAAAGGTACAAATAAAATGTCATGGAAAATCAGAGGCAGCTGTGAATTTTGTCTTGGTGAGAGGGAGATTAATCTTGATGGAGATTTGAAAAATAACTCAGATGTTCATATTGTATTGCCTTCTTTTTATCTCATATCATTTATTGAGCATTTTCTTTGGGTCAGAGGCAGTTTGCAATTACCCATTTAATCTTCATACTCATGCTATACAGAGTAGATAATATCTCGATCCCCATTTTATAGATGGGGAAACTGAAGCACAATGAGGTTAAGAAGATTTCCCAAGGTCACATAGCTAGTAAAAGGTAGTGTGAGGATTTGGATTCAAGCAGTCTGGCTCCAATACCACGTTCTTAACCTTCGTGTTATACTCTCTTCCCCACTGTCTTGATTATAAAACGTATTCTTTCCATTTTTCCTTTAGTCTTAGTCTATGAAAATGCTTAACATTTTCTCTTAAATTAAATCTAACCAACCTTGTAAACAAAGGGTTTTAAGATTATAACAACCTGCTGTCTTGAGTTACTGTCTTGTTCTTCCAGTTTATTTCAACTCAAAATTGATTAATAATGGTCTTCCCTTGTTTCTTTGCTCTTCATCAAACACTTTTTCAAACGCAAGATGTTTCAACCTTTCTAGGGTTAGGGAACAAATGTATTTAGTAATACATAATGTGTACAGTTGTAAATGTTTATAGCTGTGGTACTGTAACACATCACCTGGGGAAACTAAAAGTGAATTGACTTTTGCTGGTGGAGACAAATGTAGAGAGGAGAGGTTATAATTTCAACTGAGACGATCATTTGAAATCATCTTTAGGAGAGTTTTAAAGCTCAGACTTATCCTCTAGGCAGGTGTAAGCCATTAAGTAAGTGTATTTGAACATTTTTGAGATGGGAAGCTTGTTTTTTTGACAATATGGCATTTATGTAAATGTATCCATTGTAAATGAGAGAGCATCAGCAATAGGCAGAAGGTTTGTGTCCTCCATTTTGCGTTTGTGTGCACACACACACACAATTTGCACAGAGGTGGATGATAGTCGAGGGATGTTTCTATTTATCATCCAGCTTATCTATTCAGGTTTCTGTAACAAAATAACATAGACTGGGTGACTTATAGAAAACAGAAATTTATTTCTCACAGTTCTGGTGGCTGGGAAGTCTAAGATTAAGGCACTGGTAAGTTTCAAACATGAATTTTGTGGAAACATACATTTAGTCTATAGCACCATCTCAACAATAATAACACACCTCATATTTTTTAAGTCCTTATCATGTTCTAAGTATAGTTCTAAGAATTCTCATTTTACCTTTATAAAAACTTACCAATTAGGTATTATGATTTTCTCACTACAAGTATCCACTGAGGCAGGTAGAGGTTAAAACCCTGCCAAAGTTCACACTGGAATAGGGCTTAGAACTGAGTAAACTAAAAACCATTATCTGTAAAATCTTTGTAAGATTTTAGAACCTGTAACTTTCCAATGATGATAACTCTTCCTATGTGCATTACTCTGAATTCATTGAAAGCAAGACTACCCCAATCACTTGTCAGTGGGGGATGAATTCCCCATCAACTGATTTAGACAAATCAAGGTTCATCCCCCAGGACATCTGTAAATGCACAGAAGATAGACTAAAATTTTCATTAGCAATGAAAAATTTGAGTGGCTATTGATATCTACCTTAGTGTAACTAGTTAAAGCTTAGTTAGGAACATGCTGCTGTTAGCCCTGTAACATTTTCAGAAAGGTCATATTTAAATTTCTTGTAGGACTATCTTTCCTGCATGTTTTAGCATATTTAGTGCATGATCTGTTTTGATTCAACATCTGTCCCCTGAACAAAACATATTGTTCCTGGGTCATATTGCTGGTGATTTCTTTGAGGATAAGGAGAGGATTTCTAGGTGATGGTCAGAGATTAAAGGATGTTATGTGGCATGTGGAAGTAGATTATTCAATGAGGGCATTTTAATGATTTTCTTCCTTAGCAATCCCCAGTAATCTCAACAGGAAAGTGTCTAGTTGTATGAGAATAATTTGTCTCTGTGAAATCTTCTAAAGTTTAACTAAATTTAATTTAAATTGACAAAGTGAATATTACAAGTTATGGTCCATTTTTCTTTATATGCTATGACCTCACAAGGTCTTGGGAAAATTAGTTGTTTCATATCATAGCATTCTTACAACTGACACTCAAAATTTAGAATTTTTACTGTTTTTTCAACATATAATCCAGAGTTAAAAATAAAATTAAAGATAAAAAGGAATAAAGAAAAAGTAGAAAAGAGAGAATGTGAAAATGCTTAAAATATTGCTATATGACCAAATATTTTGTGTACCTTAGCCATTGATATTTAGTGGATTCAATATTAAAAAAATATTATCATCACTTCCACACCTTCACTTGAATCAGTGGAAATAGTCTAATATGCATCAATAAGCCTTCCATTTTAAGTAATTTATTATTGAGGAATATGTTAAACAACCTTGCAGAGTCTTTCCCAGATGATTATAGAAGGAAAAGTTAGTAAGGTTATTTCTCATATTAGTATAAATTATGGTTTTCCAAATTATTCCCCAGTAAAACTTGTTAACAAGTTATATAGATAAGCAATAGAAAGTACTTGACTCCATAAATTCAAAAAACATTTATTCTGTCAATTTGTGTTTTCAGTAAAATCAAGAATCATTCTCACCTACAGTTATTTACCAAAGGGTCAATGACCATCATTTCTCTACTCTTTGATATATGGCTTTTTTAGTGTTGTTTTTCCTGAGCACCAGTGTTTTGATTAGCTTATAGGAGGTGAAGCTTTCATTCTATGATACTCTGACTTCAGTTAGCAGGAGTAGTGAGCAGAGGCCACTTTCATTGTTTTCCGTCATTTGAACAATAATGAAATCAATTTATATCCCACAGTGTTAATCAAGTGACCTTTAAGTATATTTTCTGTTATTTTGTAGGAACAAATTATTAGTGAGGAGTAATTTAATCATTTAATGAGAACCTCAGTCAGTTTCATCGATTTTTCTTAATTAAATTTAGGTTAACTCCTCTGCCCTCATGAGTAATTCAGCTCAAGAGAGATAGTGAACATCTGTGGAGATGTTTGAGATAAAGTGACTGCAGTTCAGGAAGAAAGAAAAGTAAGAAAAAATAAGTCTTTTCATTTTATTTAATACATCAAAATTGACTAATGTGTGGCTTGTATTGGTTAGATTAGGCTAGGTCATGCGGCAACAACAAATAACCCTGTAATCTCAGTACCTTCATAAAATGAAAGTTAAATATTTTCTCAGTCTACCTATAGAATGCAAGCAGCAGGTGGGCTCTGCTTACCATAGTCATTGGCTAACTCAGGGTTATAGAGGCCCCATCTCAGGACATTTTCCCATAACTTCTAATGCAGGGGAAAAAAAGGACAAATGGCAACTAGATAGTGTTTCTTAAAACTTTGGTCAGGAGGTGAGACAGGATAGATCTATTTTTTATTTCATTGGCTAAAACAAGCCACGTGACTCCAAATGGTATAGAAGTACATCCTACACAAGCATAGAAGTAGCAGAATATTTATAAATATTCATAATACTTCTAACATGGCTTATAGAAACAGATATTATATCTGGAGTTCCTAACAAGGACACTCCCTTTTCTTAGGTAAAAAAACATCAATATTGGCTAATGGGCTAAGGGATCTCGAAGACACTTGAGTACTGGGAGAACTCCTTAGAAGATTTTGCTGATTTTAAGATATCATCTGGCACCATCTTTATTTTCTTCCACCGTTCTTTTCCCTCCTATATGTGGTGAAAGAAGAATTATTACTTCAAATTTAAGAAATATTTTCCCTATCATTAGTTTTTTAACAAGTGTGCCCATTAAAAATTTTATACGTATGCATACACATCTATATCTGTTTATACATATTTATAACCCAAATGTTTTCTGATCATATATCTTTTCATAGTATAATATTTTATATGCTATGTCCCAAGTGGATGGTTATAATGACTTTAAGCTTAGGTTTGCAGTTGTACTCAGGGATAGGCTCTTTGACCTTTGAAAGGATAAAAGAAAATATCACTACCTGTTTCAGTTTGCTTCACGGATGAAATTGGGTAACTTGCACTTGAAAACTATGAGCTTAGAGTCAACTCAAGTGATGATATTCAACTTTATTTTATGATGTTCTCATTCATCACTTGATAAAAGTAAAATTAAAAAGCTGAAAATAATCTACGGGGGACCCTTCCTTGCCATACATGTGATTCACGACTGTTTTTCTTGTTCCTACTCCTATGCTCATAGAATCAGTATTGTCAGCCTTTCTCTATGTTGACATCTGCTTTTTTTTTTTTTCTCTTTCTTTTTCATTTTTTTGTCAGGAAGTGTTGGCATCTTGTAGGTTTAGTACATACCTGATTTATTCAATCATAATTTTCAGCACCCTTGGTTGTGATTGCAGTATTCTTTTTCTGCCCTAGATGTTTATGAACAAATACTTTCTGTGAGAAGTTCCACTCTACTTTTCCTACTACTTATGTTTGGAAATTATTTCAAAATTCTTCATCATGAAAGGTGATTTATAAGTATTTTCTAAAGATTACATTTTCCCAGGAATTGCACTAGAAGTGGAAATGTTATGGTTTAAAATTCAGAACAATGCTTTATTTAGCATTGTAACTTTTCAGAGAATAACAAATTTGATTTCTTTGCTTTTCTTTATGAGACAGCCATTTTTACAGCTGTCACAAAATTAGATTTAAATTCATCATAGGGAAGTTATGTATTCACAGAGAGCTATGCTTATAATACATATGGCATCCTCTGAAAATTCAACTCCCTCTGCATTTTGAGCATCTATTTCTGAAATGCTGAATGCAAACATAGAAAGTATATGAAATGCACCACTGTTTGTTCAACTCCACCAATATCTAATTTATTTAGTGTAAAATTTTTTGAAGAAAATATATTTAAGGACCTTTAAGTATTAATTATATATAAAGCTATTTTAAATTTTGGGGAGCTTAAGTAAACTGTATCAGATGAAAACACCAATATTGTAGCATGCAGAAATTTCCAAGATTTTATATGCCTTTGAAGAAATTGGAAAACAAAACAAAATGCTGCAACTATGAAAGTTGTAACATTTTGCCTTACTTGAAAGCTAAGAAGTTAACTTGCCACAGTATCATATATATTAGCAAAGACATGAGACTCCTGGGTCAGAGACAAAGGACTTTATTAATTAAAGCACAGTAAATACCATGAGCTTCATAGTTAAATCAGTTCTTATTGCAGAAGTTTCCCTCCAAATACTACAAGACAAAGTAAAATACCACTAGTGGATACTGTATATGCAGTGAGTTTGTGTCAGAGTTGAGGAACCACAAACTTAGGAAACACCAGTGTTTCAAATGTAGACTTCTAGCAAACATGCCCAACATTTGCCCCAAAGGGAGACGTTATTTTTTATTATTTATGTAAGAAAATTTCCCCTCTGCTCCAGAGGGAGATACTGTCTTTGTCTTCCGATGCTCTTTGTTATACAAACATCCTTATAAAGATATTGTGCCCAGTCATATTGGAGTCAAAGGAGATAAAATGGGAAAAAAAAAGAGTATTGATCTTGTCTTTATTTAAGACTTTGATATCTTGCTCATCATAGAATTTTTGCATTAATTTTTATAGAAATTTTATTTTTGAATTATAATTTATCTTAATTACTGAATTTTTTGCACCTGAGATTAGTGCCTCACTTACTTTACTTCTGGCCCTGTTAATGCTGATATAAAATTCAGAAGTGCCTTGTCATCTAATAAGCACAAACTAAATTTCTTGCTGTTTTTTTTTGCTTCAAAATGCATCTAACAGATAATGTTAAATTCTGTACAAAAGGCATATTTGTACTAAGATCCAGATACATTCTTCCCAAGGTATACTATTTTCTTTTTCTTTTCAATATTGAAATTAAATATTTTGGTGTTTGCCTAAATACTATAATCACGTATGTCCCCGTAGAAATATACTGCTTTATGCAGTTATTGTGTATTCTGTTACTTGTCATATTTAATAAGCTTGTGATGCTGAAAAATATGTCTTAAAATACTTCCAAAAGATCATTTTCTAGATATATCACATTATAAATCATAATTCATATCAGGGATTCTAAGAAATATGATAAAATCTAGCTGATTTAGATGGTGCTCAGATGTTTCCAGTACTTTTAGTGGGTTAAATATAAGTGGGACACAAATACCTCAATCTTTTGAGAGAGTCTGGACTAAGCCTTTTTATGTACTTTAGGAATTATGAGCATTCTTTTGCCTCAATAATACAGTTTGATATTTTCCCAAAGCCCTTAATAGTGGCCTAAGACGTCCTTACACTTGGGAGTTAAGTATATGCCTTTGAGTTTTAAATTATTTTAAAAGGTAAGCAACAGCCATGACAGAGCTGAACATTCTTAGTGAATTTTCTTGTTTTATAGTAACATAAAATCTTTTTTCCCTTAACCCTATTTCCTATTGTAGTAAATACACAAAGCAAAAAATTTACTGGCTAAACAAGTTTAAGCATGCAGTTCAGTTTAAGTACATTCATTTTTTTGTGCAGTCATTACCACCTTCCATCTTCAGAACTCTTTCATCTTGCAAAACTGAAACTTTATAACTATTAAACAGTAACTCCACATTCTTTCCTCCCACCCCAGCTACTGGCAAGCACCATTCTTCCTTCCTCCCTTTGATTTTGACTGCTTTAGCTATACCTCATGTGAATAGAATCATACAAGATTTGTCTCTTTTTGACTGGCTTATTTCACTTAGCATAATGTCCTCAAGATTCATCCACATTGTAGCATATGTCAGAATTTCCTTCTTTTTTAAGGTTGAATAATATCCCATTGTGTCTGTATAACACGTTTTGTTTATCCATTCATCTACGGATGGACATGTGGGTTGCTTCTATGTTTTAGCTACTGTGAATATGGGTGTATAGATATGTCTTGAGACCCTGTTTTCAGTTCTTTTGGGTATATACCCAAAAGTTGAATTGTTGGATCATATGGTAATTCTATGTTTAATTTTCTTAGGAGCCACCATACCTTCTTCCACAGCAGCTGTACCATTTGTCATTCCCACCGAGTACACAAGGGTTCCAGTATCTCTACATCAAGAGTTCCAGTATCTCTGCATCATCACCAACACTTGTTATTTTCTCTTTTTTTTTTTGGTTTGTTTGTTTGTTTTGCTTTGTTTTTAATAGTAGCTATTCTAATGAGTGTGAGGTGACCCCCTAACCCTATTTTTAAAAGACCAGAATTCAATATAATCAAACCACTATTCTCTTTCTAACATTATTTAGAATATGCTAACCCTTTTTTAAGGTCAGATATTATGAAACTAAAGATTAGAGAAATGATAGATTGGAGCAGCTGACAATTTATTCATTTTTTAAAATACACTAGACACTGGAGATACTACTGCATAAAAACAACAACAACAACAAAAAACCATAGTCCTACCATCATGAAGAGAATAGCCTAGTGAAGAAGATAGATATTTACAAATAATCACCCCCAAATTATATAATTACATACTACGGTGGGTGCTATAAAGGGAAAAGTCTATAAAAAAGATAAGGTACCATTAAAAACTATCTGCTGTTTGGAATGCAAATTTTAAGTTGCTTCATATGATCATAGCTTACTCAGATATATTGAAATTATATCCAGTTTTACTTACAATATATTTCTGTTTGGCACTCTGGGAACCTGAATGTGGAGATAATCAATACACTTAGATTTCTTATAAGGTTAATAAAGTAATTTTCCTTTCATCCTTTTTAATCTAAGTCCCAGTTAGGCTGCCAAGCTAAAAATGCTTGCTGTTGGCTTGCTGCTAGTTGTAAAGTACTTAATGATGGGAAACAACAGGAAAAAAAAAAAAAAATCAAAAAAATGAGTGACCACCCATAACCCTGATTCTCTAACCCTTGATTCCAGGAAAGAAAGGAATCTTTCAGAACTCATTATAGAAAACCACAGAAGCTGGGAGACTTCACATACCCATCTGCCAACAACTGTTATATTGCCTACATCTCTTCCATCTATCTGAAAGGCCTAAATGTTGTAGTTAATCACTTAGTATGTTGTTAATCATTAGTATATAGTTGCAAACTGAATATATCTGTACTAAGCTTTCTACTGTACAAGTTAGGACCAAGCTTATTGTCAGAACCAACATAATCTTAGTAATGCACTTTTCCAATTTAATTGAGCTGTTTGTTTTCTTTTCAAAGTTATATTTTCCGGTTTGCCTGTTTGGAATTAATTTCAAACAGATAAATAAAATATTCAAAATATATAGAATATTCTTATCCACCAATACTTCTACCTGAGTTCCCTTTTTTTCTAAGCTTTTCCTTGAGAACTCAACCATCTGGTCTTGCTCCAGATGTTTTGCACTTTCCACACTAAAACAATATTTTATACTATTTAAATTTATAATGTCAGTCTTCCTTTGCTTCATAGATAGAAGTGCCATGAATATGTATGATAATTAATTTAACAAAAACAAGTAAATTGAGGCTAAAAAAAGGAACTAACTTTTAATGAGCTTCTGATTACACATCATGCACTGTGCTTAATGAGGCTTATCATCTGAACCCTGATTCTAGTCACTCTACAAGGTAGGAGAAACTGTCGGTGGTTCCTGAATGAAGTCCTAACAATATTTGAGCTGGCAATTTTTATAAGATACTTAAATTATAATGTTTTCTGGTTGCTTTATCACTAAAGGAAGACTATTTTCCTACCTCAGTAATACTTTCCACTTTTTACCTGTTGCTTTATCAATGATTATTAGAATTTGTTTTCCTTGCTTTTTTAATGACATTCTTGCTCAATTTCAGGCAAGATTTTAAAAGGCAGTTCATCATACTTTATTTTCCATTATTTTCTTCACCCTCCACACCAAACTAACTTATTTGTTTAAAAGAAATCCATATTTATTTTAACTCTAGCATTCTGAAGAAATGTTCCCATCATTAGGTCACAAGAGAGACAGATTTATATTTCTTAAGTCCATATATGAAGTGAATAGAACCTTAACCAAGTATGGTAGCTTTGGGAATAAAAAAGTGTGACAAATAGTGCACATTCAAAAATTACTCAAATGAGAAAAACGTACAGTGTATATGATATTTCAACATGATTTATCTCTTCATTCTTAAACAAAGTTCTGAAGTAGGTATTGTTAATATTCAGTGTTCCTTTCTCTCATCCACTCCACTTTCCCTTCTAACTCCACATACCATTAATCTTTTCATTCTGCAGCAGCTTCACAATGTGTTTACTTCTGTTATTCATTTCTCTTGCCATGAATTCAAGTATTTATTTGCATAGGCAGTCCCACTGTAGGATTTTCAGCTCCCTAAGATTGTGTTCTGTGTGTTCAGGACTTACGCCATAGTAGTCATTCAATATATATTTATTGAGTTAAAATGAGTTTCAGAGATCAAGAAACTGAGTTTTTCAAAGAAGGAAACACTTGTTAGGTGACAGTGCTGAACTATGGACTCAGGTCTTCTGACTTTTAATTTCACGGTTTCCTAGTTCAATTTCGATGCTTTCTTTCTATTTTGCTTTAATAAATTTCAGTGACCAAACCTTTCATGATGTTATCAAGCAAGATTTCTTCTTAGTCACACTCAGATGTCCTGTCAGTAATCACCACTATTAAACTGTTTTGGTTTGTAATTATTCAATTCCTTAGATAATTTTCCTCTTAAAAGCATAAAGTCACGTATTCTTTTTTTGTATATAAAATCCATTCTGTTTGGAATTTTTAAAAATTACATGAAAACACAGGTCAAAAAAATCCTCTAAGCATTAGAGAAATTTACATAGAAAGGTGTATTTTACATTGGTGCACTAAATTTAACTTTTATTGGAATGCCGTTTGTCTTATATTGAAACTAATACATATTTTAGAATATAATTAAAATAATAACTGACTTGTGCAACGCATAGGTTCTTTTCTTCTTACAGCATTACAAACTTAACAGAATCCTTGTAAATCATCTAATTCGGTATTTATGAACCTAAGCAATCTTGAAAAAATGACTACATTTCCTTTCATGGACCCCAAATAAGACGGTAGAAGAGGAGGTAAAAAGAATATGGCTGTGATCACTTGATCTGCGTGACAACCATTATTTGAGCAGCACTGACATATAATTAACCTCTCTTGCATCCCCACTACTTTTGAGCACTCTAATGATTGTGAGCTCACAATCTTCAATGGCATATCTTTCCCTATTTGGACAACTCTAAATAGAAGCCACGTTATGTTGAAATGTGAAGTTCTTGTAACTTCCATCTAGTGATTCCCATTGTTCCATTTGATGCCAAACAAAATCAGTGTCATCTTTTTTGTGTATGACAGATGAAGGCCTTTCAAATATTAGAAAACATTTCTCATAGTCTCAGTGCCTATTACCAAGTCTTTCCTTCTGCAGAGCAATCTTTGTTCTCTTAATTATTCCTCTTAAAATAATCATAAGTCTTGGCATATTCCTTTATATCTGTTGGATTCTCAGTAGGTGAGACTCAGCCAAAGGAAAAGTGTCTCAAGCTGAAAAGGCAATGAGTGAGTAAAGAGAACTTTTCAGCTTACTAGATGAAAATACACATTAAAAAGTACTATCTGGAGGAAAAAAAGAAATGCACGGTATAAAGTAGATAGGTCTTTAAAGATTGTCTCATCCCGAAATTTTATGTTGTCATTGTTATTATTTGTAGCTCAGTTACAGAGTATTGAGTTAATCACATTTCTTATTCTTGGAATACTGTTATCAGAATTCTTTGCAAGACCTCTTTCCTGTCTGGATGCAGGTAGTTATGTATGAATATGTGTATATTGAACTACCTTTTATCCTCATTCTGTACTCCCATGCATCTCCCCACGTAAGGAACTGCTCAGATGTGTCCGTTACATCTTTTATTTTTGTGTCCTTCTAAAATATGGAGTGATATTTTGTGTTTATATGCTTTTACATAAGTGGTATTGACATAAATCGTATTGTGCTATAGATTTCTTACTATTCCTTACCCTTTACTCAGCACCCTGATTTTAAGCTTTGTCCAAAATTCTCAACCTTGGCTGCACAACCTTCCATGAAACATCTAGTATCCCAAGCCATTGCAGACCAACTGGATACTCTGAGGGTAAGGCCAGAATATCAATATTTCTTTTTAGAAAGCTCTTCAGGTGGTTCTAATGCCGTATTGTATGGTTTCACATAGTGTTAAGCCATTGTAGTACCACTGCAGGATACCTGGATTGCCTCTGACACCCTGCTACCACAAATAACCCTGTGATGAACATTTCACCCATGTAACTTTAAGGTCTCCATGTACTCAGAAATGTGATGCTGGGTCATTGGTACACATGTATTCTTTATTTGACCAATTATTTCTAACCTGTTCTCCAAAATGGACACACCTTGTTATAGTCCCACTAATAATGTATTGAAATTACTGTTATATTTTGCCAAATTATGGCATAATCAAAATTTCTAATATTTTCCAGAGAAGCTAAGCATTTCCCAAGATCATATAATAAGATAATGGCAGAAATAAAATTTGAGTTTAAATATTCTTGACTGTAAACCACAGATTTTCTTTTACCATATCAAAGTATCTGTAAAATAATACAGTTTTTTTGGTTTGATTCTGTCGTTGAGCTTCTGTTGAAATAAAATGGCAGTTATAAAACTAACTAAATTCCTCTGAACTTATCAGAAATTTATGTTAATAAAAATCAAGGAAATTTGTGGTATCTTTCAAATTATATATTCTGCTATTTTATATTATTAATATATTACTGTGACTCTTTCATAGGATGCTTCATGTATCTATATATCTGTCTATTTAAGTCCAGTAGTGATCATGAGGATCTAAATATGATCCTTCAATAGTTAAAGAGGTGAAAAGTACAAGACTTTCCCCCTCCATATTAGTTTTCTATTGCTGCATAGCAAAACACCACAAACAATGGCTTAAAACAACATCAAAATTTTTTTCTCACAGTGTCTGTGGGTCAGGAATCTGGACATGGCTTAGCTGTATCCTCTGCTTAGGGTCACATCATGCTGAAATAATTGCTGCTTGGGGCTGCAGTTTCATCTTCCAAGCTCACTGGTTGTCGTTATAATTCAGTTCCTTGTAGTTTAGGACTGAGGTTCTCAAATCCCAGGGGATGCTCACCATTCTCTGTCATGTGGCACTCTCCTCAACGTGGCAGCTTGCTTCTTTATGGTCAGTAGGAGAGTACCTGCTGCTCTTACACTCTTCATCTCTTCTAAGAGCTCAGCTAATTAGGTAAGGCACCCCAAGGATATGCTCCCTTGTGATTAGTTCAAAGTCAACTACCTGGGAACCATAATCACATCTGCAAAGCCCTTTCTTTTTGCAGCAGAACACAGAATAATCACAGAAGTGATATACTATCATATTCACCGGCTCAGCCTTTGCTCAAGCAGAGGAGATTATACAGGAAGTGTACAACCCATGTAGAATATTCTAAGAGAGTGGGATACATTTTTCTATTTTGTTTGTTATTGTAGCCATAGGATGATGACCTATCATGATGCCATCACTGAATATTTGCCAGATGAATGAATCAAAGAACCTAGGTAATTTTGCAACTACGTAGGAAAGTGTTTGTTGCTCAAAAAAATTTCATCTTCACATGGTGCGTTTAGAGTATTAAATGCAGAGTATTAAATTTGTTAGGAGGTAGTAGTGTTCTACTAATCTACTAATGAGTTCTGACCGAATCCTAACTTTTTGGCTTAAATTCTATATTGATGGCATTTGCTATTGATTCAGATCACAGATGGCACCACAGCTGATACACTTTGGAGACTCTAGGACCCTTTGAGGGATAACATATGTGAAAGCTCATGTTATTTTCAAAGGAGTTTCCCCCTTCATAAATTGTTAAATTAGATCTTAGGGAAATACACCATTTCCATTCTTTAGCTAAAAGTAGAGCCGAGGATTACACCATGAATAGTCACAGGACTTGGGCTAGGTTGATGTTGCACAGTGAAACTTTGGAAAACATTTAAATCTTTTCTCTGGGAAAATATATTTTTAGACTTGGGAGGTGTAAGGAATTGCATACAATTCAAGGAAGCAAAAAGTGCTCTTTGACTTAAATGAAGGACTTGAATTTGATTAGCACTACCTTGAGCAGTGACTTTTGGATTTTTCTACAAGCAGTGTGATTTTAGAAGTGGAAAATAATTGGTTATAAAAGAGCTGTCTTAATACATAGCAGCGAAACAGTGCCGGAAGGCAATGAAACTTGAAAGATGAGGATGCAGACTACATATCCTGTATTAGGAATTTGGCTGATGTGATAGTGAAGGAGCAAGCAACAGTTAGAGGATACAAAATTGTGGTAAGCATCTTTCAAGTTCCAGATATTGGGCATAATGTAAGTGAAACTGTAAGAGATTACATCGAGCTTAAAATTTTAGACTTTAAGTTTCATCACTCAAACTCTGAAATGGCAACCTGCTCCTCAGAAGATTTTGACTTCAGAAAATACACATATTCAGGATTTGTACCATGCATCGCCAGACATGATTTATATATTTTAAATATTATATACATGAAGCCATTGATAATACCTACATAAATTTTCAGAGAACTGTAATTAACCTAAAAGCTAATGCATCATATGAGAAATTAGTGTCTACTTAGCTTTAATTCTTTTTTTAAAAATGCAACTATTTGGATTGTTTTAATAAAGTTAAAATTTGTTACTTTATAACATACATGAAGAAACCAGTAGAACGCTGACTTTTGGTTTGTTTTACCAATCATTACTGAGGGGTAAAGAAACAGATAAATATAAAATTAAAATAATCATACAGATGATACAATTCCAGTTGTTGTAAGGGCTATGAGGAAATGATGTAGTGTTCTGTGTTCTATGAGAGGATATAAGTGATGCTTAGGGTTAGGGAAAGCAACCCAAGGGAATGACATTCAGGCTCAGTGTGAAGAATAAATAAAGCCAATATCGCAAAAGGCTGTGAGAAGCATAAGAACGGTGATAAAGAGAGTATTTTAAGCAGTTGGAACAATGTGGTCAAAGACAAGATGAATTTGGTACTTTTGAGGAACTAAATAAAAAATTCTGGTGCATTGGGAAAATAGTAAGTGAGAGAGAGTGGAGTGAAAAATGTGGATATGCAACAATTTAGAAATAAGACTCTGCTGTAGGACATTGTAAGTTATGTTAAAAGTTTTTAACTTTGTCCTATGAGCAATGGGAAACAACTAAATAGTTTGGGAAAGAGACAATGTGTTGCTGTTGTGTGACAGAATCAAACCTGCATTTTCAAAGATTCTAGTGACCAAGAATACATGGGAGCAGTGACTGAGAGGAAGTTATTGTAGTGCTCCAGGGAAGAGGTACTGGTAACTTAGGCAAGGGTGGTCAGAGAAGAGAGGTAGTGACATGATGCATCTGATATATATTTGGGAGGAGAATTAACAGAATTTACAGATTTTTAAATCAGTGGATGTGTGGATGAATGATGAAGAGTTATCAGTCAAAAGAACAGAGGTGAGGGAAAACGCCCCATTCATTGAAATGAAGAATGATGGAAGAGAAGTATATTTAAACCAGGAAATATTAGTTTTGTATATTTTAATTTTGAGGTACTTTAAAGATATCTAAGTGACAAAGTTAAAAAAAAAAAAAAGTAAGATATATGGATCTGGAGCTCAGAATAGAGAAGTGTGAGCTGGGGTTATAATCTTGGGGATCTTTGGAATATAAATGTTGGAAAGTATGGAATGGGAAGAGAAGCACATCCAAGAATATGTCCAGAGGCACTAAAGAGTACAAGACCTACGATGGTCGGGAGATCCAAGAAATGAGAAATAGAAGAAGCTCCCAGAGATGTAAGAGAAAGACTGGCAGAGTGTGATATCATGAAAAAAAAAAGAAGTGAGTGTTTTGAGAAGAAAGTTGTGCCAACTGTCAATTGTTAAGGTTAAATTTTATAATTAGAAGAATGAGGCCAGGAAGAATTTCATGCAATATACAGTTTTTGAGTACAGAGTCTAAGTCTTATTTTTCTTTATTCCCATCACTTATTTTAGAGCTCGATAAATGGTTATTAGACTAAACTATAAAAACAGTTTATAATCAGAAAGCTTCTCCTCAAATCATCTCTCTTTTATTTCTATGTAAGGAAAAGTACTAACATATGCTACCTTTTTTTTTTTTTTTTTTCATATGCTACCTTTTAGTTTATTTATTTATTAGCGAGTGATGTTAATCATGCTAAAATATTCAGTTAGCAATCAGGCCATAAGATCTATAATGTTTAATGTTATATTTCTATTCTATGATGTAATTAAACACTCCAGTAGTACACAGTGAAAGTGCTCAATTATGCATATTATCTTTTAAGTACAGTAAGCCCAGTTTAGTTCTCACTTAAATTCATAGTGATTCTGACCCTGGCTGGTTTTTATTATACATGAATTTCTTTTGCCATCAAGCAGGGAACACTTTTTATTACCTATAACTCAGTACTTCTGAAAAATTGCAGACTATATTTTAATAGCCTTTTGAATGATTGTAACTAATGCTTTGTAAAATTTTTTATTTTTTATTTTTTCGCTGCACCCTGCAGCATGTGGGATCTTCCCTGACCAGGGAACGAACCGGCACCCCCTGCAGTGGAAGCACAGAGTCTTAACCACTGGACCACCAGGGAAGTCCCTCTGTAACATTTTTAAAATGTCTAGATCTTCTTTTGTAGCTACAGTTATTATTACTATTATTATTATTATTATTTTGCCAACCCTAATTTGTTCATTCTGACTTGCATTCCTTCTCTGTAAGAGCTTCTGTTTTTCCCTTTGCTAATCCATATTCTTTGCCACCTTCTACATGTTGTATAAAATGTATCTGATCTTAGGAATTATTCAAATTAGGTCCTTAATCCTGACATTAATTCTTTCACTGTTTGCGTACTCAGGTTAGGCTTTTTAACATGTTCGTTCTGATACATTGAGTTGTAAAGTAAATCAGATGACTTGTTGGCAAATTAGAATGTATGTATTGATAACTCTTACTTCTTCAGCACTGCTGAGATGCAAGACTCCAGAGGGTACAATTCACATTATATGTGAACAGGGTGTCCTAGTACTATGCTACCTCCTATCGCCAATGTAACAAGTAGTTGTATTGAAGTTAGTAAGTACTGTGTATACTCATTTTTATATTCTTGAATACTTGACTGTAAAAATAAAATCAACTTTCACGGTATTGATTTTTGGCCCTTCATTTTCTATGCACTAATATATTTTTGATTTATGTTAGTCAACTTTTATTTTACTTTGAATGAACCAAAGTATGAATACCATAATATCTTTACATTCTATGCTATTTCTCAGATTCTTTCACTGAGAAATAAAAGCAGCATGTCTCCTTGTAGAATAATGTTACGGTATTAAGTACCTACCTTGTACTCAATAATTGCTGGTTGAAAGAATGACTAAATTAATTATTGTAGTAGAAAGACAGCATATTATAGAACTGGTGTACCTGAATTCTGCCCTACTAACTGTGCATGTGTGACCAAAAGCAACTTACTTTATATTTTTTGGACTCAGCTTTATCATCAGTAAAATTAGGATATTCATTTATTCATTTAACAAATTTTTAAGTACCTGCTCTGGGCCATGAACTAGTCTAGAAACTGGACATTTAAAGTGAACAAAAGAAGCTAAGTAGGTGCTTTCCTGAGGTTTACATTCTAGTCAGAAGAAAAGCTGGCAGTTAATAAATCAAAATACAATATTTTGGACTTCACTCATCCATTTCAAAAGGTTTTATTAAGCAACCATGTGCAGAAATACCATTATACTTTTGGGTTGGGTACCAAGATGAGTAAGATACTATGATTGCTTTCAGTCAGTTTATATTTTAGTAGGAAATATGTCTCCATAATTACAATACATAACAAACAATAAAAGCTTACATGACAGCAGTAAAGATAAAAGTTGGGGGAATTCAAGAAGAAAGGGGACAATTTTGACTATTTGAAATAGGGCCACGTGATTTCGTATTCCCTTGTAACAGTAAGATAAAATATTTTTGATTGACACTTTCACAGGTATTAAAAAGACTCATGTGGAAATTATCATAAAGAAAGAAGTCCAATATTCCCATAGTAAATTTTGTAAGGCCGCCAGATCTTAAAACCCTCCGATTATATTCCACCACACTTGTTAAGGCCCAAGTCTTTGCCTTGGGCCTTAAATTTGACCTTCAGATTTTCACATGGTCCTGTTATTTCTCTGGTCCATCTCCTACCACTTTTCCATCATCCATTCCATCCAGGCCATCCCAACCACTGTTTTGGGATTCTTCTACCCTGCCAGTATACTCTTGACTTCAGGACCTGGGTGCTTGCTATCTATCTGTCTGGAAGACCCTTCCTCGGATGTATGATAGCTCACTCCCCCGTTGCCATCTGGTCTCTTTTAAATATCACTCCGTCAGGTAGGCCTTGTCAGCCCACACTATATAAAACAGTACCCAGCATTATCACATACTCTCTTTCCGAATAGTCAAATTAATTATTTTCCATAGTCTTTATTATATTTTTAATAACAGTAATATACTTTCATTTGTTTCTTTTCCTTCTCACCTATTAGAATGTAACCTCTAAGATTAAAAGACTTGGTCTGCTTTATTGATTGTCCTCCTGGTTCTAGCATCTAGACCAGAGCCTTACGTATAATAGACCTCAGTTGGTATTTGCTAAGTGTTTTATTCTATGGACATAGACAAAAGTATTCTAAAATTTATATGCAAAGGCAAGAGGACTAGAGTAGCTAAAATTATTTTGAAATATAGGTACCTAAAGACTAAAATATAGGGACTTAAGACAACCAAGTAAATTGGTCTTAGTGAATTTTTTGTTGTTTTTGGAGTCATGGGAGGGGCAGATAAGCAACAGAAAACAATTCTGAATAATTCAAATAAGAAAAAAAAAAAATATTTGAAGGATGTTGGATCACAGTCATGTTAAGGGAAGAGCTAAGCATTCAACTCTTGGAAAGAGTGAGGCTATCTCTGGGACTTCAGAGACAAGATAGTTTGTGAATGACAGATTCATATTCAGTGCCTTTAAATCTGTACATCTGTAGTCAAAATACAAGTTCTCAAGAGAGATAATTTGATTGAACAAAACTGGAATGCCTCTTGCCCTAAGGTCAAGGTGTAGTGGGGACGAGAGTGGGAATACTGTGATTGGTTGGTCCCAGTGGAACTGCCTAGAATGATGAAAGGGCAAATCCTCAAAGGAAACAAGCTGCAACCAGAAAGAATGGGATGGGTGGAGAATAATGATCAAAGTTACATATACTCACTGTAGTCTCTGAACTCAGAACATATTTAGGTCTTCAATACTGTACAATGATATATATTTTTTCAGGTATTCATTTGCCATTTATATATCCTATTGAGTGAAATGTCTCTTCATGTCTTTTGCCCCTTTTCAAAATTGTTTAAACTAATTTTTTAGAGTTTTTTATGTATTTATGATACCAGTCTATGTTGGGTATATGGTATGCAAATATTATTTCCCAGTTTGTAACTTTTCTTTCATCCTCTTAATTGGTCTTTTGCAAAACATTTTTTTAAAATAAATTCATTAAATCCGATTTATCAATTTTTCATTTTATAAATCCTGCCTTTGGTGTCATGTCTAAGAAAATTTTACATAGTCCTAGATCCTAAAGGTTTTCTTCTACTTCTTCTTGCTTTTCTGTAGGTTTCCAATTGCTTCAGCATCATTTGTTGAAAGGGCTCTCTTTCTTCCATTGAACTGATTTTGCACCTTTGTCAAAAATCAGTTGGGCATATTTGTGTGTGTCTATTTTGGGGTTCTCCACTCTGTTCCATTGATCTGTGTTTCTTCTCCCCAACAAAAGCATGCAGTTATGATTACTCTAGCTATGTAAGGCTTGAAATTAGACAGATAGACCAGTTCATTCCTTTTCATTCTACTTTTCCCAAATCATTTTAGCTCTTATAGTCCACTTAACTTTCCATATAAATTTTATAATATTTTTGTCTGGGTCTACAAAAAATGTGCTGATATTTTGATAGGAATCACAGTAAACATATAGATCAAATTAGTAAGAAATAACATCAATACTATGTTGAATTTTTACTATATTGAACACAGAGTGAGTCTCTGTTTTTTAGGTGTTCTTTGATTTCTTTCATCAACATTTTATAATTTTCAAGATACAGTACCTGAATATATTTTGTTAGATTTAAACCTAAGTATTTTGATACTTTTCTTCAAAGAGTTAATCAGTTAGGCTCTTTTTTTTTTTTTTCTTTTCCATTATGGTTCATTACAGGATATTGAATATAGTTCCCTGTGCTATACAGTAGGACCTTGTTGTTTATCTATTTTATATATAGTGCTTTGTATCTGCTACTGCCAAACTCCTACTTTATCCCTCCCCTTCCCCCTTTCCCCTTTGGTAACCATAAATTTGTTTTCTATGTCTGTGAGTTTGTTTTGTAAATAAGTTCATTTGTATCATATTTAGATTTCACATATAAATGACATCATATGATATTTGTCTTTGACTTACTTCACTTAGCATGATAATCTCTAGGTCCATCCAAGTTGCTGAAAATAGTATTATTTCATTCTTTTTTTATGGCTGAGTCGTATTGCACTGTATATATATATAGTACATCTTCTTTATCCATTCATCTGCCGATGAACATTTAGGTTGCTTCCGTGCCTTGGCTATTATAACAAGTGCTGCTATGAACATTGGGTGCATGTATCTTTCTGAATAAGAGTTTTCTCCAGATATATGCCCAGGAGTTGGATTGCTGGATCATATGGCAACTCTATTTTTAGTGTTTTGAGGAACCTCCATACTGTCATCCATAGTGGCTGCACTAATTTACACTCCTATCAACAATGTAAGAGGGTTACCTTTTCTCCACATCCTCTCCAGTATTTATTATTTGTAGACTTTTTAACAATGACCATTCTAACTGGTGTGAGGTGATACCTCATTGTAGTTTTGATATGCATTTCTCTAATAATTAGCAATGTTGAACATCTTTTTGTGTGCCTGTTGGTCTTCTTTGGAGAAATGTCTATTTAGGTCTTCAACCCATTCTTTTTTTTTTTTTAACATCTTTATTGGGGTATAATTGCTTTACAATGGTGTGTTAGTTTCTGCTATATAACAAAGTGAATCAGTTATACATATACATATATCCCCATATCTCTTCGCTCTTGCGTCTCCATCCCTCCCACCCTCCCTATCCCACCCCTCTAGGTGGTCAGAAAGCACCAAGCCGATCTCCCTGTGCTATGTGGCGTCTTCCCACTAGCTATCTGTTTTACATTTGGTAGTGTATATATGTCCATGGCACTCTCTCACTTTGTCCCAGCTTACCCTTCCCCATCCCCGTGTCCTCAAGTCCATTCTCTAGTAGGTGTGCGTCTTTATTCCCGTCTTGCCCCTAGGTTCTTCATGACCATTTTGTTGTTGTTGTTGTTGTTTAGATTCCATATATATGTGTTAGCATATGGTATTTGTTTTTCTCTTTCTGACTTACTTCACTCTGTATGACAGACTCTTGGTCCATCCACCTCACTACAAATAACTCAATTTCGTTTCTTTTTATGGCTGGGTAATATTCCATTGTATATATGTGCCACATCTTCTTTATCCACTCATCTGTTGATGGACACTTTGGTTGCTTCCATGTCCTGGCTGTTGTAAATAGAGCTGCAATGAACATTGTGGTACATGAGTCTTTTTGAATTATGGTTTTCTCAGGGTATATGCCCAGTAGTGGGATTGCTCGGTTGTACGGTAGTTCTATTTTTAGTTTTTAAGGAACCTCCATACTGTTCTCCACAGCGTCTGTGCCAATTGACATTACCACCAACAGTGCAAGAGGGTTCCTTTTTCTCCACACCCTCTGCAGCATTTATTGTTTGTAGATTTTTTGATGATGGCCATTCTGACTGGTGTGAGGTGATACCTCGTTGTGGTTTTGATTTGCATTTCTCTAATGATTAGTGATGCTGAGCATTCTTTCATGTGTTTGTTGGCAGTCTGTATATCTTCTTTGGAGAAATGTCTGTTTAGGTCTTCTGCCTGTTTTTGGATTGGGTTGTTTGTTTTTATTGTTATTGAGCTGCATGAGCTGCTTCTATACTTTGGAGATTAATGCTTTGTCAGGTGCTTCGTTTGCAAATAATTTCTCCCATTCTGTGGGTTGTCTTTTCATCTTGTTTATGGTTTCCTTTGCTGTGCAAAAGCTTTTAAGTTTCCTTAGGTCCCATTTGTTTATTTTTGTTTTTATTTCCATTATTCTAGGAGGTGGGTCAAAAAGGATCTTGCTGTGATTTATGTCATAGAGTGTTCCGCCTGTGTTTTCCTCTAAGAGTTTGATAGTGTCTGGCCTTACATTTAGGTCTTTAATCCATTTTGAGTTTATTTTTGTGTATGGTGTTAGGGAGTGTTCTAATTTCATTCTTTTACATGTAGCTGTCCAGTTTTCCCAGCACCACTTATTGAAGAGGCTGTCTTTTCTCCATTGTATATTCTTGCATCCTTTATCAGAGATAAGGTGACCATATATGGGTGGGTTTATCTCTGGGCTTTCTATCCTGTTCCATTAATCTATATTTCTGTTTTTGTGGCAGTACCATACTGTCTTGATTACTGTAGCTTTGTAGTATAGTCTGAAATCAGGGAGCCTGATTCCTCCAGTTCCATTTTTCTTTCTCAAGATTGCTCTGGATATTCGGGGTCTTTTGATTTTCCATACAAATTGTGAAAATTTTTGTTATAGTTCTGTGAAAAATGTCCTTGGTAGTTTGATAGGAATTGCATTGAATCTGTAGATTGCTTTGGGAGGTAGAGTCATTTTCACAATGTTGATTCTTCCAGTCCAAGAACATGGTATATCTCTCCATCTGTTTGTATCATCTTTGATTTCTTTCATCAGTGTCTTATACTTTTCTGCATACAGGTCTTTTGTCTCCTTAGGTAGGTTTATTCCTAGGTATATTATTCTTTTTGTTGCAGTGGTAAATGGGAGTGTTTCCTTAATTTCCCTTTCAGATTTTTTGTTGTCAGTGTATAGGAATGCAAGATATTTCTTTGCATTAACTTTGTATCCTGCTACTTTACCAAATTCATTGATTAGCTATAGTAGTTTTCTGGTAGCATCTTTAGGATTCTCTATGTATAGTATCATGTCATCTACAAACAGTGACAGTTTTACTTCTTCTTCCGAGTTGGATTCCTTTTATTTCTTTTTCTTCTCTGATTGTCGTGTGTAAAACATCCAAAACTATGTTGAATAATAGTGGTGAGATTGGGCACCCTTGTCTTGTTCCTGATCTTAGAGGAAATGGTTTCAGTTTTTCACCATTGAGAATGATGTTGGCTGTGGGTTTGTCTTATATGGCCTTCATTATGTTGAGGAAGATTCCCTGTATGCCCACTTTGTGGAGAGCTTTGATCATAAATGGGTGTTGAATTTTGTCAAAAGCTTTTTCTGCATCTATTGAGATGATAATATGGTTTTTATCCTTCAGTTTGTTAATATGGTGTATCACATTGATTGATTTCCATATATTGAAGAATCCTTTCATTCCTGGGATAAAACCCACTTGATCATGGTGTATGATCCTCTTAATGTGCTGTTGTATTCTGTTTGCTAGTATTTTGTTGAAGATTTTTGCATCTATGTTCATCAGTGATATTGGCCTGTAGTTTTCTTTTTTTGTGACACCTAGTATGTTTTTGGTACCAGGGTGATGGTGGCCTCATTGATTAAGTTTGGGAGTGTTCCTCTGTCTGCTATATTTTGGAAGAGTTAGAGAAGGATGGGTGTTAGCTCTTCTCTAAATGTTTGATAGAATTCACCTGTGAAGCCATCTGGTCTTGGGCTTTCATTTGTTGGAAGATTTTTAATCACAGTTTCAAATTCAGTGCTTGTGATTGATCTGTTCATATTTTCCATTTCTTTCTGGTTCAATCTCTTGTAGGCAGTGTGTTGTAGGCTCTTTTTTTTTTTTTTTTAATCTAGTCTGCTACTCTGTGTCTTTTGATTGGAGCATTTAGTCCATTGACATTTAAGTAATTGGTGATAGATATGTATTTATTGTCATTTTAAACCTTGTTTTCCAGTGGATTTTGTATTTCTTCTTTGTTAGTTTTTTTGTTTTGTTTTTCCTTTTGTGGTTTGATGGTCTTCTTTTGTATTATGCTTGTGTTCTCTTCTTTTTCTAGTTCCTTTTTCTCTATTGTATTTTTCTACTTTATGATTATCCTGTCTTTCAATTATGTTAACCCATTACTATATCTACTTGCTTTAGATGGGTAGTCGTATAAGCTCGAACACATTCTAACGAAAACAATCTACATTTCTTTATTCTCCTCCCCCAGATTTTATGATTTTGATGTCCTCTTTTACAACTTTATGTTTGTCCTTTTGCTGTTCATCATAGTTACCATTGCTTTCACAAAATTTTTTTAGATTTTTTTTTTTTTTAATATCTGTGTACTGGCTTATTTAAGTGATTTCCTTTCCAATTGTGATTTTCTCTTTCCTTTAGATTCTTGCTTCTTTTCTATTTAGAAAAGACCTTTCAGTGTTTCTTTTAGGTTAGGCTTTGCATTGCTGTATTCTTTTAGTTTTTGCTCATCTGAGAAATTATCTCTCCTTCTATTAAATGATAATAGTAATGATACTCTTGTGGGGTAGAGTATCCTAGGTTGCAGGGTTTTCCCTTTCAGGACTTCAAATATATCTTGGCACTCCCTTCTGGCCTGCACCTTTTCTGTAGCCTTATGGGGGTTACCTTGTAATTAACTCTTTGTTTTTCTCTTGCTGCGTTTAGAATCCTCTCTTTATCTTTAACTTTTACTATTTTAATAACAGTATGTCTTGGTGTAGGTATGTTTGGGTTCATCTTGTTTGGGATCCTCTGTGCTTCCTGTACCTGGATATCTATTTCATTCTTTAGGTTTGGAAAGTTTTTAATCATAATTTCTTCAAATACATTTTCAGTCCCCTTTTCTCTTTCTTCTCCTTCAGGGATCCCTATTATGCATAGATGGTGATGCTTTATGATATCCCAAAAGTCTCATATATTGCTTTCATTTTTTTTTATTTTGTCTTTTTATCTGCTGTTCTGATTTGGTGATTTCCATTATTCTGTCTTCCAGATTATTTATTCATTCTTCTGCATTATCCAGTTTGCTATTGATTGCCTTTAGCACTTTAGCTTAGATTTTTTCTTGGCAAATAAGTTTTCTAATTTTAATTGGCTCCTCTTTATAGTTTCTAGTTCCTTTTTATAGTAATCTCCATTTCTATCAATAGCCTTTCTTAATTCCTTTAGTATTTTCATTACTTCCTTTTTGAAAGTGGGATCTGGTAGATTAGAGATGTTTGTTTCATTGTTCTTTCAGGGAGTTGTCTTGATCTTTTAATTGGGAGTGGTTCCTCTGCTTCTTTGTTTTACTTATATCTCTCTGACCCTATGAGTTTAAGAGAAACAGTTATCTACTGTGGTCTTGAATAGCTGTTTTTATGTAGGAGTGTCCCTGTATAGCGTTCATGAGTCTTAATATTTTTGGTGAGAGGGCTGTTTTTAGTGTGGATGCCTGCCACATTTTTCCTCAGTGTGTGTGGGCCATTATCCCCTTGATGTGGGTGTCGTTGTTGTGGGGACCAGAGCCTGCACTGGATGTTGAGCCGGGCCCCCTCTTTGCTCTGTGGGTGTCATTGCCCTGTCAGGGCATGGTCTGCTCCCCAGTTGTTGGAGTCGATGCCCCCAGATCCACTGCTGAACTGTGGTGTGAGGTAGGCAGGACTAAAGTGCTTCTGCTGGGAGAGGAGCCACTGAGTATTCCTCCGCAGGACCTGTCCACCGGGAAGTGCACTCTGTGGTGTCACCTGTCACACGTTGTGGGGGGCTCACAGAGGACACTGTTTTGGCACCGCTCTTGGCCTGGCCTCAACTGTGGGAATTTAGGCAGTCGGCCAGGGTGTCTTTCAGGAGCTGTGCTCACAAAGCTGTTAGCACAGATCCGTTGGCAGAGAACCACTGAAGTCAGGCACTGGGAGTGCCGTAGTCATGCACCTGGGCCTACCCTGGGAGCTACTGAGTCAGCCCAGACTCCAGCCCAGCCTGTGTGTGCCCACCTGCAGAGCTTGCAGTCGCTATCGCCAGACCTGCCCCAGCCATGGGAGTACCAGTAGTCTGCTCGGATGTCCAGCAGGACGTCCAAATTTTTTAATTCTGCCTTTTTTTTTTTTGGTTAACAGTTTCATCTTTAAGTCATTTCTTTCTTCTTGTACTTTACTATAAGCATTCAGGAGAAACCAGGCCACTCCTTCAACACTTTGCTTAGAAATTCCATCAGCCAAATACCAAATTTCACCACTCACAAGTTTGACCTTTCACAAAACACTAGGATAGGAACACAAGTCAACCAACCTCTTTGCCACATTTAATAAATATCTCCTTTACTCCAGTTTCCAGTAATACGCTCCTCATTTGTCTGAGACCTCATCAGAATGGTGTTTACTGTCCGTATTTCTTCTAATATATTCTGTTCACGGCCATTTAAGTGTTCTCTAAGACGATTGAGACTTTCTCCATAGCTCTTCACTTCTCCTGATTTCTCACCAGGATTGCTTTTAATAGTCTGCTCATGGCAATGTAGAATTTTTTCTAGCATGCACCTCAGAACTCTTCCAGCCTCTGTGAGTTGCAAAACCACTGCTACATTTTTAGCTATTTGTTACAGCAGTACCTGTACTTCTTGGTACCAGTTTTCTGTCTTAGCCCATTTGGGCTGCTATAACAAAAGTACTATAGACTGAGTGCTTTAAACAGTAGAAATTTATTGCTCACAGTTATGTAGGCTGAATGAATACAAGAAAAGGGTACCAGCATGGTCAGGTTTTTGTGAAAACCCTCTTCCGGGTTTCAGACTGCCAATTTCTCTCTGCGTCCTCACATGGTGGAAGGGGTGAGCTAGCTCTCTGGGGCGTCTTTTGTAAAGATATTAATCCTGTTCATGAGGGCTCTGTCCTTATGACATAATCACCTCCCAAAGGCCTCAGCTTCTAATACCATAATCTTGAGTGTTAGGTTTCCAACATACGAATTTTGTGGGGACATAAGCATTGAGATCATAACACTTCCTCTGTCACCAATCTGTTGAGGAGGGGGTGCACCACCTCATTACTGCCAGTTGGGTTCGGAGTCATTTCCTCACTTGCCTTCCATTGATACCCTATTGTGGGAACTCCTTATTACTGTTGATCATTGTTTGTAGTTCTGGTTCCTCATTAGACTCCATAGATACCTCCTTTGTTGGAAAGGTAGGGATACGTTTTTACAGCTTCCCATGTGGTCTTCAATGACACCACAGGGATGGTTGCCTCATTACTGCTGGGCTGTGGTGAAAGAGCCAAGTCTCTAGAAGTTCTTCTCTGACACTACCCCAGTGGGGAGGAGAAAGGGTACCTTGTTACTATTAGGTGACAGTGGATGTCCAGGTTTCCCACTTGGACTCCTCTGAAATTTGGGTGATTGGGGCATTCATTACTGCCCTGCCTGGATGAAAATTCCCATTGTCTACTCATCCTTTTTTGATATCAACCTAAGGAGGGAGCTCTGGGACTCCTTGTTACAGCCTCAGGAAGGATTAAGTCTAAGCTCCCCATTTGTTCTTTACATGCATGGGTTGAAGTGGGGCTACAGTTGTTTGTTTGTTTGTTTGTTTGTTTTTTTAATGATTTTTGGCTGGAGTAGAGTGATTATAGTCTAAAAGTTTTCTCTTTCTTGGCTACCCCTTTTGACTAGAGAATGCAGGCCATTAGTTGGAGCCTTTTTTGTCTATGTCTGTTGGTATTTCTCAGTTGCCAGCTTCTTAAAGCTCCCAAGTGTAGGGTACAACAGATGAATGGATAAAGAAGATTTGGTACATATATACAGTGGAATATTACTCAGCCATAAAAAGAAACGAAATTGGGTCGTTTGTAGAGATGTGGATGGACCTGGAGTCTGTCATACAGGGTGAAGTAAGTCAGAAAGAAAAAAAACAATATTGTATATTAATGCATATATGTGGAATCTAGAAAAATGGTACAGATGAACCTATCTGCAGGGAAGAAATAGACATGCAGATGTAGAAAATGGATGTGTGGATATGGGGGGAAAGAGGGAGGTGGGATGAATTGGGAGATTAGGATTGGCATATACACAGTACCATGTGGGAAATTGGTAGTTAGTGGGAGCCTGCTGTATGTATAGCACAGGGAGATCAGCTTGGTGCTGTGTGATGACCTAGATGGGTGGGATGGGGGGTGTTGGGAGGGAGGTTCAGGAGGGAGGGGATATATGTATACACATAGCCGATTCACTTCATTGTATAGCAGAAACTAACACAACATTGTAAAGTAACTAAACTCCAATTATAAAAAAGAAAAAAGAAAAACAAACAGGCAAAAAACAACCTAGAGAACTCACAGTTATGTCATTCTTCAGAGTCTGAGGTCCCTAGTCAGTTTGCCTTCTTCTCGCTGTTCTTTGGGAACAGAGGGAAAACAGTAAACAGGTGGATATTAAAGGTAGTTACCATAAAATGCGCACCTATGTATTCCTAGGCTAGTAATTTTACTGTCATTTAATTTGTAGTTCCCACCAAATAAGTCAGTAGGTTATAGTAATACTGAGAGCTCTGTCCCAACCCTAAAGATGCACTGTATGTCTTGATAATGAAGCTAATGTGAAATAAGCTCTCTAAACAAACTATATAGTGAATATGTACTTATAGTGAATATGTATATGCATGTATATTTTCACTATAAGTACAATCATGCACTATAATGATAGGCATTAGATAGAAGACCTGAAGGAGTATGCACAATTAGTTTTCATGATTATTGTGGTAGGATTTGGGACATGGGAGAAAGAAGAAAGACTTCAGAGTGAGAGACAGCTATGTTTGAATTTCAGCTGTGTGACTTTGGGGAGACTGTTTAGCTTCTCTAAATCTCAATTCCCTGTCAAAGTTATTTTCAGAACTAAATGCAGTTATACACATTTACAAACATGGAAGCATATAGGGTTTCATAAATACTAGATCCTTTCCCTTTTCTCTGTTCATTGATTTTTCAGATGTAAATAGAATTAATTGAATAGATTATAAAAGTCTAAACATCATATTATAATTGAGTTTCCTTTAGTAATATGTGAGCTGTCCTATGTCTGCCTCAGTGAAGTCTCAGTCGACAAAACCATTCTCATAATGGCAGTTATCAGAAATACAGGGACTCATTCAGGTGTCAGGAATTGAGATAAAGTACTAAATATTTAATGTCAAGTGATTAATTCTTAATATGGTCTAATGCTTTTGGAAATCTGGAACAAAGCAATTAAGATGGGCAATAAAAAAGTGATGTAAATTAGACTACAGTGCTTGTGTTCCAAATATTTTTTTCTATATAAATCTCATATAGTCTTTTGACACATAATACTGATATATGTGATTGGCACTATAAATAGTATTGGCTCTTCAAAAGCCGTTAAGAGTCAAAGCTCAACAATGTTAATGACTTGTATTACTTACAAGATGATATATTCCCATTTTGAAAGAAAAAATGTTTGTAGATAAAATATGAAGGGAAAATTCAGTTTGTTATATTAATTTTTATCATAAATAAAAAGTGGAGAAAAGTTTGAAATTGGAATTTCTGGTTGTAAAAATCTGGCTTGGATTTATCATAGCATTGACTTATTTTAGCACATACGGACATATAATCATTAATTTGGTGATGTCTGGGCTTATATTAAAATTTGTGTTCTCATGTATAGTTTTTATACTTCAATCAAGTTTTATATTCATTACAATTAATTTGAGTTGTTGTCAATGATGTTTATTCATTTGAATTTTTATTTCTTCCTTGTTAAAGGTGTCTGGTTGAACTTGGTTTATGACAGTTTGCTTTCTTACCACTGCTGATAAGGAAAGGCAGATATTTTCATATGAATGGTCTAAACACAATATGTCTATTGCCACATGTGACCTAGTATTTCCTGTTTATATGAAGATTATTGAGTAGAATTAGTCTGAAGATCATTATTTTTCTGCTTACAACACTTTCCCAAAACAAATATTGCCAAATACACTGTACTTTATACTAGGATTTGATCAGATTTTTATTCCTCAAGTGAAATGCAGACATTTTAACTGTTATAAAAAGACTGAATTTACAAGCCCTTATAAGCCAGTATTAATCAATTTGTGTTTTGATTTTGTCCCCAATATTTTTGGTAGTTCTAAAATTGTAAATTTTTAGTCTTAAGTGGTGACAGTGATCCTCAAATAGCCTACAAACCACTAAAACACTATTTCAGACATGTCCTCAGTGATAGCTAACTTGTACTTCAAGACAGTCTATAAGTACCATAGGCTTTGTGAACAGTTGGAATGAAAAAGAACTCTAAATTGAGTGGTCTTTGGAAATTTTGCAAAGTGGGATTTTAGGGAGAATTAAATAAATCTGATTTTGGTAAGAGAAGAGTAAATTTGAAGGTACTTTAAGGAATAAATAGAGCAGGAGAATATTTGTTATGGCAGAAAATTGCAGTCTATGTTCATAGCTTTTAAACACATTTGTCAGAGAAAAGCACAAAATAGAAAAAGTTGAGACTAACTTGGGACTCAGTTTTCTTGTTCTGTGGAGTTTGGGCTTAATTCTGATAAACTGTGATGTGAATGAGATGTGAGTTGATTACATGGGGAAGAGACTAAATAAAATAATACATTAAAATTGTGGAGTCTGAATTAAGAAACTGTTAAAAAAGTAAATCCAATAGCACTCTCTTTATAAAGTGGTAAAAAATCTTGAATAATCATTATATTTCAAATAATACATTAATTATAAAGTAATTCTATCTCTAAACAATGCAAAGTAAAACATCCTATCCTTCATATTCATATTCCTTCAGACCTTTAATCCTAGGTCTCCTGCATTCAGCTTTATCTTGACATCCAGTCCCTTTACTCTCACATTTCTGCAAGTCTGTGGGCATCCTCCTGGCCTCAAGTTTTCCCTCTCCAGAACAGAAGCCATGCTTCATTATTTTTGGCCACTCCCTGGTTCATATATTCAAGTCTCCTACTGTATCTGGCTGGCAAACAACAAATCTTAAATTTAGTAATTTCTGGTTTTCCTTTCTGTAGCTGGAATGCCACGCACTGTATAAAACTATACAACCTTGTATTTTGACGATACTACAAATGTTTAGTTTCCAACATCAGCTAAGCACTTGATGCACTTGGATTCTTTGTTTTTAAAAAAATTTATTTATTTTATTTATTTATTTTTGGCTGCGTTGGGTCTTCAGTGCTGGGTGTGGGCTTTCTCTAGTTGCGGTGAGCGGGGGCTACTCTTTGTTGCGGTGCACGGGCTTCTTATTGCGGTGGCTTCTCTTGTTGTGGAGCATGGGCTCTAGTCGTGCGGGCTTCAGTAGTTATAGTGTGTGGGCTCAGTAGTTGTGGCTCACGGGCTCTAGAGCGTAGGCTCAGCGGTTGTGGCGCACAGGCTTAGTTGCTCTGTGGCGTGTGGGATTGAACCCGTGTCCCCTGCATTGGCAGGCAGATTCTTAACCACTGCACCACCAGGGAAGCCCACATTTGGACTCTAAGCATTGCTGATTGATTGCCATTTCCATCATCCTTGGCAACAGTATCTGAATCTTTATTGCTCCCCTTCAGCCTGCTACTCTATGTCCTCCCTTCTTGCTAAGCATACTTGCCTTCTTTATTACAGAGAAAACCCAGGCTAAAATCATGAACTCCACTAACTTTCTCATGTAATAGCTATCCAAAAATTTATTTTTATGTGTGTCTGTTCACTGTTTCTTTCAGAGAAAATTTCCTCCTTCACTACTCAGCTAATTATTTGACTTATATCTCCACTTTTCTAATGAAATCTAGTATTTCAACTTAGGTTTTTTTCTCTATTAACCATTATCTATAAAATGATTCATATTTATGACTTCCCCTACTACATGTGAACATGCTCTAGTATTCCCAATTTTTTTCATCATTTTATTTTATTTTTGAAATTTTTATTCCTTTTGTTTGTTTAAAACACAGAACAAAACAGAGTTCACTCATTTCTTCCCCACCCCCACCCCCCTACCTCTTGCAACTACCAGTCTATTCTCTGTATGTAGAGTTTTTTTTTTTATTGTTTGTGTGTGTGTGTGTGTGTGTGTGTGTGTGTGTGTGTAGATTCCACATATAAAAGAGATCCCTCAGTGCCCATCCATGGTGTTGCAAATGGCAAGATTTCATTCTTTTCTTAATAGCTGAAGAAAATAAAAATATTCTGCAGTTCCTTTATCCTTTCATCCATTGATGGACCCTTAGGTTGTTTCAATATCTTGGCTATCATAAATAATGCTGCAGTGAGCGAGGGAGTGCATACATCTCTTCAATCAGTGTTTTTATTTTCTTAAGATAAATACCCATACATAGAATTGCTGGACCACATGGTAGTTCTTTTTTAAATTTTTTGAGGAACTTCCATACTGTTTTCTACAGTGGTTGCCCCAGTTTACATTCCCACCAACAGTGTATGAAGATTCCCTTTCCTCCACATTTTCAACACTTGTTATTTCTTGTCTTTAGTAATGGCCATTCTAACAGGTGTGAGGTGGTATCTCATTTGGTTTTGAGTTACATTTCCCTGATGATTAATAATGCTGACCATCTTTTCATGTACCTGTTTGCCACTGAATATCTTCCTTGGAAAAATGTCTGTTTAGGTACTCTGGCTATTTCTTAATTGGATTTTGTTTTTGTTTTTGCTATTGAATTATGTAAGTTCTTTGTGTATTTTGGACATTAGCCCCTTATCAGATATAAGATTTGTAATTATTTTCTCCCATTCAGTAGGTTGCCTTTTCATTTTGTTGATGGTTTCTTTTGCTGGGTAGAAGCTTTTTAGTTTGATGTAGTCCCACTTGTTTATTTTTGCTTTTCTTGCTTTTGCTTTTGGTATCAGATTAAAAAAAATCATCACCAAGACCTATCAAGGAACTTACTGCCTATGTTTTCTTCTAAGAATTTTGTTTAGGTCTTATATTCAAGTCTTTAATTCATTTTGCTAATTTCTGTATATTATGTAAGATAGTGGCCCAGTTTCATTCTTTTGCATGTGGCTGTCCAGTTTTCCCAACATCATTTATTGAAGAGACTATCCTTTCCCCGTTGTTTATTCTTGGCTCCTTTGTCACAAATTAATTGGTCATATATGTGTGGGTTTATTTCAAGGCTCTCTGTTCTGTTCCATTGATCTATGTGTCTGTTTTTATACCAGTATTATACTGTTTTAATTACTATAGCTTTGTAATTAGTTTGAAATCAGGGAGCATGACGCCTCCAGCTTTGTTCTTCCTTCTCAGGATTGTTTCTGCTATTCAGCAATTCAGGGTCTTTTGTGGTCCTGTACAAATTTTGGGGTTGTTTGCTCTATTTCTGTGAAAAATATCATTGGAATTTTGATATAGATTGCATTGAATTGTATATTGCTTTGGGTAATATAGACATTTTAACAATATTAGTTCTTGCAATCAGTGAGCATGGAATATCTTTCCATTTATTTGTGTCTTCTTCAATTTCTTTCATTGATGTCTTGTAGTTTTCAATATATAAGCCTTTTATCTCCTTTGTTAAATTTATTCCTAGGTATTTTTTGATGCATTATAAATGGATTGTTTTCTTAATTTCTATTTCTGATAATTCATTGTTAGTGTAAAGAAACCCAACAAATTTTTGTATATTGACTTTGTATCCTGCAGCTGTACTGAATTTATTAGTTCAAACTATTGTCTATAAAATGATCCATATTTCTGACTTCCTCCACTACCTGTAAAAATGCTCTAGTTTCCCCAATTTACAATCCTTCCTTACACCCATGTTTTCTCAACCCCACCTTCCTATAGATCTCTTTCTCTTTATACTCAACATATCTGAAAAATAGTAAATTCTTACTGTTTTCACTTCCTCACTTCTCACTAACTTCTTTAATCCACTAAAACCAGGCTTCTGCTTCCAAAACTCCAAGAAAAACTACCTTTGCTTCTGTCACTTGTGATCATTTAATAAATTTGATAGGGTCTTTTGTGTTGTCATCCTACTTATCTGACTTACCTGTGGCAAAGAAGGCTTTCTTAGTTCTTGCCTTTGTCTTTCTCTTCAGCTCCATCTATTACCATGACCTTTAAACAATATGATTTATGTCCTAGCCATACCAAATTATTCACAGTTTTGTAGAGATCTGCTGCCTAATATGGTAGCCACTAGCTGAAGATAGCTATTTAAATTTAAATATTAATTAACTATAATTAAAAATTCTCATCATCAGTCATAGTAGTCTCATTTTAAATGCTCAGAAGCTTCATATGGCTAGTGGTTATCATAGTGGGCAAAGCAGTTAGTAGCAAATACTTACTTGTCTCCTGTGTCTCAGAACACTTTTCTACATCTTTAAGTATTCAGTTATCAGCACTGCTTCCCAATACCAGAGACACTTGACCATCCCCTCCTTCATTTTCTAGCTATTCTCATACTTAATTTGTTCTCACAGTACTTATGATAATTTATTTTATTATGGTCATGGGTCTTTCCCCCATACTTCTTGTAAGTTTCTCAAGGGCTACATTGTGCATGTTTGCATTCTCAGTATCTAACACAGTGCCTGATTAATAAACACTCAAAATATTTTTATATGAAAGAACTAATGAAACACTAATCAGACAAATTAAGCACTTTTCAGCTAAATTCAAACATAAAATATATTTTTCATATTTTAAAATTTCTTCATATTTTAGGGCTTAATTCAAATTTATTAACACATGTTTCTGCAGAGGTCAACCCAGTAGTGGCCTGTGGGGGAAGGGATCAGTTTTCTTGGATGGTTCTTTAAGAGTCATTGATTTGGATCGTTTCAAATCAAGAAAACAATGATTGACTTCTAAGAAAATAATGACTTGCCTGCAAAATACATAAATGAAATTGAAATTAATTGCCCTCAGGACTTAAACACATTTTTTCTAAGCATTTGGGAATTCCTAATATTTAAATAATACAGACTTTAAATACACAATAAGAAGCAACTCACATATTCTGATTAGAATATAGAATCCAACTCTCCTTAAACTGAGCTAAATTATATAGTGTTTAGGAATACAGTCTACTCAAATATTCTTCTGAGTTTCACAAAGCCATTTTTCATACAGAGTCACCTCCCCAGTAGGAACGCAATACATATTACTTGATATCAAAAATCAAGAAAATTATTCAGTCTAAAGAAACATAACTGGGGCCAAAGAACTGGATTTATGACTGAGCTTGTAGGTCATTTAAATTATTTATATTTTTACTATGTGCCTATATGCTGGAATTATCATTTTTATCACTCATTTAATTATTCATATTTATCAGTAATTTGAAAATGGTGTTTATATTCAGTTTATGTCTACATATAGACAAATTAGTGTGGAAATGATAATCTATAGCCTAATATGTGTCAGGTATACAACATCAACATTAGCTATAAAAAACACAACTGGAGTCCCTCTTTGAGTATATGTGTATGTAAATATAAATGGCATAGCAGCACGCACATCCCCTGCACTGAGATTATCTTATAAAATAATAAAGGCCTAAAAAAAAGATATAAATATATGTAGACACAAATGTGTATGTATGTATGTGTGCATGTGTTCACACATGTGTCATGCATAGGTAGGTATATGTATATGTATAGTGTAGATACGGGACCCCTCTAATAAGATTACAATTGTCGTTTTTAGTTTACACCCTATAAATGGCTAGCCATGTTCTAACACACCTTTCTAAACCAAACCCTTTGATTTCTTTGACTCTTGTCCTGTAACAAGTGGACTGTCTGTGTCAAGGACTGGCTTCATGAATACTGTGAGATAGAATGGAATGAGCACTGACCTCAACTGAAAGCATGCTATTGAAACTGAAATAAATGTACCTAGGACACATAGCACATAGAACAGCAAAGAAGATTCTTTTTTTTTTTTTTTTTTAACTCTGATGAAAAAAAAGGATTAAACCTATATGAGGCATTCCTTCTAAGAGCTGAGGTTATATTGAAAAAAGTAGTATAAGGAGGTAAAGTAGAAGAATGACAATAAGATAGAAAGACTTTACCTACTCTACAATTTAGCCCAGAGCAAGAAAAGCATTTTGGTGGGACTTCCCTGGTGGCGCAGTGGTTGAGAATCTGCCTGCCAATACAGGGGATGCAGGTTCAAGCCCTGGTCTGGGAGGATCCCGCATGCCGCGGAGCGGCTGGGCCCGTGAGCCACAATTACTGAGCCTGCGCATCTGGAGCCTGTACTCTGCAGCAAGAGAGGCCGTGATGGTGAGAGGCCCGCGCACCACGATGAAGAGTGGCCCCCACTTGCCGCAACTAGAGAAAGCCCTCGCACAGAAACGAAGACCCAACACAGCCATAAATAAATAAATAGCCATTAAAAAAAATAAAAAAAAAATTTAAAAAAAAGCATTTTGGTATTTGATCATATATGAGTTTATTAACTCTGCAAACTGCTGCAATCTGTAATTCTTAAATGCTGGTATTGCTTATTTTGGCCTCATTAGCTTTTTTTTTGTGTGTGCATGGTAAAAACCATGTAACTTAAAATTTATTATCTTCACCACTTCTAAGTGGTGTGAAGTTCAGTAGAGTGAAGTATATTCACATTGTTTTCATGTTGCAAATCCAAAACTATAAAACTATACCCATTAAACAACTACTCCCCTTTTTCTTCTTCCTCCCAGCCTCTGGTAACTACCATTCTATTTTGTTTCTATGAATTTGACTACAGTTGACTCTTGGACAACACGGAGGTTAGGGGCGCCTACCCTGTGCAGTTGAAAATCTGCATATAACTCTGCAGTCAGCCCTCTGTATAGGCGGTTCTGCACCCACAGATCACAGATCATGTAGTTCTGTAGTGCATATTTAGTGAAAGAAATCCGTGTATAAGTGGACCTGCACAGTTCAAACCTGTGCTGTTTGGGGGTCAGTTGTATTTTAGATAGCTTAGTGGAACCATATAATATTTGTCTTTTTGTGACTGGGTTATTTGACTCGTACCATGTGATGGTATTTCCTTCTATTTTTAGGCTGAATAATGTTCATTTGTATGTGTATATAATATTTTGATTATCCATTCATCCACTCTGTAGTTATTGCAAATAGTACTACTATGAACATTGCTGTGCAGATATCTCTTTGAGACCCTACGTTCAATTCTTTTTGATTTATACTCAGAGTGGGATTCCTGGATCATATGGTAGTTCTATTATTAACTTTTGAGGAACCTCCATACTGATTTCTGTAGAGGTTGTACCATTCTATAATTCTCCCAACAGTATACAAGGGTTTCTGTTGCTCCACATCCTTGCCAACACTTGCTGTTTTCTTGTTATTTTTTGACAGTAGTCATCTTGATGGGTGTGACGATCCCACAAGGTGATATCTTGTGGTTTTGATTTTCATTTCTCTGTTGATTAATGATGTTGAACAACTTTTCATATGCATGTAGTCTATTTGTGTATCATCTTTGGAGAAATGTTTATTAAAGTTTCTTGCCCATTTTTATTTGGGTTATTTGATTCTTTTTGTTAGTGAGTTGTAGGAGTTCTTTATATGTTCTGGACATTAACCCCTTATCAGATATATGAGTTGCACATATTTTCTCCCATTCCATAGGATGCCTTTTCTCTCTGTTGATTGTGTCCTTTGATACACAAAAGTTTTTAAGTTTGATGTAGTCCTTTTTTATCTATTTGTTTATTTTTTGCTTTTATTGCCTGTGTCCTTGGCTTTATGTTTATTCCAAGAACATACTGGGGGACATGTTATCTACTATCAAGATGCTGTCTTAAGCTAGAAACCTTGGACTGATCTTTATGTTTTCTTTATGGAATCCTGTTACTCACTAGCTGAAAAAAACGAAACAAAACAAAACTGGAAGCTACAAGATAAACTTCACACTTCTTTTTTTTTTTAGACAAGACTACATGTAGTCTTTTTTTAAAAATTTTTATTTATTTATTTATGGCTGTGTTGGGTCTTCGTTTCTGTGCGAGGGCTTTCTCTAGTTGTGGCAAGCGGGGGCCACTCTTCATTGCGGTGCACGGGTCTCTCACTATCGCGGCCTCTCTTGTTGCGGAGCACAGGCTCCAGACGCGCAGGCTCAGTAATTGTGGCTCACGGGCCCAGCTGCTCCACGGCATGTGGGATCCTCCCAGACCAGGACTCGAACCCGTGTCCCCTACATTGGCAGGCAGATTCTCAACCACTGCGCCACCAGGGAAGCCCTAAACTTCACACTTCTTAACTAAGGCAAATGACTTGCTAATTTGGACTCAGCATGCTTTTTCAATTTCATTACATGTAAGTCCCCTTCCCTACTCCCAATGCACAGCCACACAAGGGTCTTCCTATTTCCAGAATATGTCTTGAATATTCTTGTGAATTCTCATGTGTTGTCTCTTTGGAAAACCCTTTCTCCTTCTATTTGTCAAACTCTTACTCATCCTGTGGAGACTTCACTTCTTTTTCCTAACTACTTCTCTCTCTGATTGATTGCTATTGGGTTGGCCAAAACATTCTTTCGGTTTTTAAGTAAAAATAAAAGACACATTTTTCATTTTCACCAAGAAATTTATTGAACAACATATTCACTGTTTTGTTCCAATATCATCTGCCATTTTTCAGGCAACTTTGTAATTCCTTCTTCCCAAAATGTTTTATGTTTTTGAGCAAAGAACTGTTCCATGTGCCTTTTACAGTCTTCCAGGGAATTGAAATTTTTTCCATTAAGAGAATTTTGTAAAGACTGAAATAAATGGAAATCTGAAGGTGCAATGTCTGGTGATTTCGGGGGATGAATCATAACTTTCCAGCCAAGCTGTAAGTTTTTGCCTGGTTGTCAAAGAAACATGTGGTCTTGCGTTATCCTGCTGGAAGAGTATGCATTTTCTGTTGACTAATTACGGACGCTTTTCGTCGAGTGCTGCTTTCAGTTGGTCTAATTGGGAGCAGTACTTATTGGAATTAATTGGTTGATTTTCCAGAGGGAGCTCATAAATAGAGAATTCCCTTCTGATCCCACCATATACACATCACCTTGTTTGAATGAAGATCGGCTTTTGGTGTGGTTGGTGGTGGTTCACTTCACTTGTCCCACAACCTCTTCTGTTCCACATTATTGTATAGTATCCACTTTTCATCGCCCATCACAATTTGTTTCAAAAATGGAACGTTTTCGTTATATTTCAGTAGAGAATCACATGCAGAAATACCGTCAAGAAGGTTTTTTCACTTAACTTATGTGGAATCCAAACATCAAAGCGATTAACATAACCAAGCTGGTGTAAATGATTTTCAAGGCTTGATTTGGATATTTTGAGTATGTCGGCTATCTGCCACGTGGTATAACATTGATTGTTCTCAACTAATGTCTCAATTTGATCACTATCAACTTCAACTGGTCTACCCGACCCTGGAGCATAGTCCAGCGAGAAATCTCCAGCACGAAGCTTCACAAACCACTTTTGACATGTTCGATCAGTCACAGCACCTTCTCCATACACTGCACAAATCCTTCTCTTGTGTTTCGGTTGCATTTTTACCTTTCTTGAAATAATAAAGCATAATATGCTGAAAATGTTGCTTTTTTTCTTCCATTTCCAATATTAAAATGGCTACACAAAAATTCACCAATTTTGATGTTTTTTTTAAATGCACACTGATATGACAACTGTCACAATACAAGCTAACAAAATTGTTTCAAAAGAAGTTAAAGACAACTAAGTCCTGCTAGAGCCATCTTACAGAAAAAAACGAACGAACTTTTTGGCCAACCCAATATCTTATGCAGATTAATCTTATTTTACTTCCCTTAAAGGATTATAATTATAATGCATGCAAAGCATTTAGTACAGTGCATGCCACAAAGTGCTCAATAACGTATAAGATGCTATTATTTTTAACCTTAATGATTAATAATGCCGGTAATGATAGTATGATACCAGTATTAATTATATCCACATTACTGTTATAAATTTATTAATATGTCAGATTTTCCAAATATCATAAAGTCAAAACATGTAGAAACTAAAAGTTCTCTGTAAAATTACTGGCTGCATCCATCTTCCTGTCTCTGAGAGAACAAATTCATGGCCAAGTACAATATTCCGGGCTCCATCATGTTGCCAGAGTCACTCCTGAGACATCTTTTCATGTATGAAAAGCAAGCCCAATGTGAAATTTTTATTTCTAACTATAGGTTGGATTTCCCAACTCAGATCCTTCTGTTTTCACTTCCTTTTCTTTGTTCTGGTTACCTTCTTAGGATGAAATGTCTTCCACTCTCCCTTCCTTCTTTTATTTGGCTAATTTTATAGTCATGTTTTAATGACTATACAAGAAAGTATACAAATGTGTATACTTTTCCATGAAGCCTGTTTGGGATAGCTGCTACTCCTCAGTATTTGCATAATGTTTTTTTACATGTAATTTATAATTTCCTACTGGACATGAAGTTTCTTGAGGCTATAATACTTCATCTTTCTATCCTTAATGCTTGGCACAGTGATAGGTCTTAGCAGGTTGTCAATAAATATTCAGTTAATGGAAATTTCATCACAAGGCTCTATCTTGTCACCCATATTAATAAGATGGGATAGACTTCCTTTTTCATCCTTAACTCTGATCAGCTGGGAGAGCTGAGTGGCCTGCTGTTGAATCCTTTGGCTAGGTCTGTTCCTTATCATTGGAATGCTGAAAGAAAATAGAGAACATTTCTCTGAGGTCTGGAAATAAATGGATGAAGCTTTCCTTTCCATGCCTTCTATGACCTGTTTCCCACTCTTTTGCCACCTATATCTTCAAAAGGTGGGAGTACCCTGAGAAAATATGTGTCAGTGAATTGTAGTCATTGAGTTTCTGTTGGCCAAGTTTATGCTTACACTATGAAAAGACAAATATAAAAATGTGTGTAAAATTGAACTCTGTGTATGTGAAAATCCAGTCTTCATTATGCATTTTAATATTGTTTCTGTATGCAACAGTTCATATATGCAGTAATCATTGCTAAGAAAATGTGAAAGTACTGATTACTTCCAATGGAAGACAGTTTCAGTAAACAGAATATTTAAGCAGAAATGCATTTTTGAGGTTTCATAAAATATTGTATTATCCATTGACATAAAAAAATTATACCATAAAGTTGACATTTTCACTATGCCTGAGGAACTGTATTCACTTAGCACCACACATTGCTTGTAAGCATTCAATCTGTAGGTATAGATTAATTTGAAAGTAAGAAAGCATAGACAGTGAAGAGCAATATTTTGAAATTGTTCTTGAAATGAGAAAAAGTGATTGGAATTGATTTATATATTATGTTTAGAATTTTAATAAGGCTCTGTGCATGTATTAACTGTATCTTTTATAATTCTTAAACATATTAACTTATTTTTTATATTTGGAAATGCATTTTAATTATATTTATGATTTATTATTAAAATCAATGCATCTAGGTCTTCCTCTTTAATACAGTTTTAACACATTTTTACTTAATATGATTTATATAATGGAGTATTTTTTAAAACTTTAAATTGACATAGTCATTGATTAATAGAATAAAAATTCTGCATGCAAATTTTGTTTCCTAACTCTATTTTTTAAGTGTAAAATCTATTCTACAGTGAGCTAGTCATTGAATTTTACCCATGGGGGGAAAAGACTATTTTTATGGATTTTGTTTTAATAGATAAGCAACAAGTTATAATTCTGTATTGCTTCTTATCTACCTACCTTCCTTCCTATCTTTTTTTTTTCTTGCTCTCTTCTTTCATCATTTTCAAATTTTTTTAAGCATGTAGTAAATGCCAAGCACTCTGCTAGGAACTCAATATTCAGTAGGAAACTCAGCATCCTTAGTTCCTTCATGGTACAGGACAGAAAAACAAAACAAAGCAAACCAAAGTAATTACAAAATTGTAAAATGTAGTACAGGTATGAAAGAAAAAAACCAAGAGGCTGAAATGAAGAAACAGGGGGCAGAAATGAAGAATAATGGATAACTTTTTAAGGTAAAATGATCAGAAAAGACCTCTCTCAGTGGGTGATATTTAATCTGAACTCTAAAAGCTGATAGAGATATTTTCCAGTGAGGAGTGGAGTAAAGAATATTCTAGACAGAAGAAAAGTCATACAATGCCTTGAAGTTAGAACTTGGTTGGAGTATTCAGTGGAATGAAAGAAGACCTCAGTGGTTGGTTTGGAGCTGGCAACACAATAGGAAAGGCAAAATTGGGGGACCAGGTCATGCAGGTCCTTGGGACTTACAGGAAGGAATTCTGCTTTTGGTTTAAATGTAATCAAAACCACTGAAGCATTGTAGGAGGAGAGGAACATGTTCTGATTTGCATTTCAGAATATCAGTTTTGCTGCTGCCTAGGAAATTAACTGAAGGAGATTAGACTTTAAATGAGGAGACAAATCAGGAGGAGGATGCGGATGACAGCTTGGATCAAAGTATTAAACCTGGAGATATGGAGAAGTTGTTATATTCTGTATTTATTGGAGATAGAATGAATAGGACTTGCTGGTGACTTAGATATGGGGGAATGGGATGAGGGAAAGGAGGAAATACATAGAGTTCCTGTTCAAGCCACAGAGTAGGTGATGATGCTGATGGTCCCAAAAGCATTAAATACATTCTGGTACACAGTCAGTAGTCAATAAATGTTGTATCATGCCTGAATGGCTGATTGAATATATGAATACACAAGAAAAGGTGGTAAGTATGAAAGCAATTATGACCTCATTTTATTGATGTAATGTTGAGATGCTTGCAAGATATCCAAGTGGACCTTGACAGGTGATTGTTAATATGCGATTTTAGAACTCCAATTTCTAATTTCTGAATCATTGTTCATTCAGTAATCTCCTTGCCACAAATGTTAAACACTTCCCAGAAGCAAGGAACTCTGCTAGACAAAAGGGAATTGAGAGGTAAGACACAGCCCTGACCTCAAAGAGTTTATGGTATCCTGAAGACACAGATAAATAAATCATAATACTGTAATGTAGTGCTATATGGTGCTAATGTAAACACTTAGATGGAAACCATTGCCTGGCCTGGAAAAGTCAGAAAAGGATTAAGAGAAGTAATAACTGAGATTATGCTGAAAGCAAAAGTTAAGAGTTATCTAGTTAGTGAAGGAGACAAGAGGGGAAGGGATTATCTAGGAGGAGACGGGAAAAAAGTGGCACTCATGCTGATGGTGGGAGTGCTTGCTTGTTAGTTGGGAAGAGAGGAAGGGTGGAGGGGAGGTGTGGAAAGAACTGAAGTCGGGAAAGTAAACAGAGTCCTCTGCTGTTTCTTATGAAAGATAAAAATGCCTGAATTTGTCAAACAGTCAACAACTATGTAAAAAGAGTTGTATATTCTCCTCCCCCTTTCTCCTCCTTTTGCTCTTCTTCCTCCTTATTTATTCTTCTGCCAATCTGTGTTACCATTCCCGTAACAATCTGTCTCAAATCTCACTCTCTCATCAAAATTGCATTTATTAATTCCAACCAAATTATTAATTTTTAAAAAAATTTTGGTATTAACCTTATATAATATTTATTTATATTTGTCAATATATTTTTTCAAATGTAGTTATACTTTACATATTTTCAAATATATAATTTTGCACACATTATTATATTTTCACACACATATGTATATACTTATAGTGTGTATGTGTGTGTGAATTTAAGCATTCTTTCAATTTGTCTCCTGCTGGGATAATTCAAGGTGATCTTGCCATCATTTCAAAGTCAGTGGATTAGCAACCTTAATTGCATCTGCAACTTTAATTCTTTTCTGCCATGTAAAGTAACATAGTCATAGGTTACCAGGGATGACATCTTTGGGGGGAGGAGGTATTACTTTGCCTAGCACACAGTGTTCACACAATTTTTCTAAATCCACATGCTTATTAGCTGTGTAATGGAGGATAAATTCATTACCCTCTCTGAGCTTATTTCCTCATCTTTAAAATAAGCCTGTGAATAAGGCTTAATTAACAACACAAGTAAAGTGTAAACCAGAGGATTTGCATAGTATATATGCTCAATCAATGAAGCCACTGAATCCATTGTACCTCACAATTCACTATGTCCCTGTAGATTTCAGGTAGAAAGAAAGATGATGTCTCAAGAAGAAACCACCTAACTGGCTAAAGCACTTCTGCTAAAATGATTTATTTTCTTGATGTGGACCTAAGAAGGGGAAGAGATGAACTGAACATATAAGAACTAAACTATAGAATATCTCTTTTTCTTCATCATTTTCTTTTCTATTCTCTGGTTTATTTCTTAATAGTAACAATGAAATAATCCTCCCAAATAATCCAGATTTTAAATATTATTTGATGGTATGAGAGGTATTTGAATAAATATTTTTTTAAAAGTCTTCCTATTTTAGTTATAATTCTTTGATATCTTAAAATTTAGCATATTAAAAAACATAAAGAAAAACTGTGCACAAATCCCCAGTTTTCCCAGAAATTGAGCTTTAATGATTTTTAGCTATTTGGTAGGATTTTCTTCCTTTGTTTTAATCAGCAATTTTAAATAATAAGCCCTTTAGGGAAAGAACTTGCTTGAATATTTTTGTTTGTTGGTTGGTTGGTTTGGAAAATTTCAGCCATTGTATAGCATTTTTGAAGATGGAGCCCAAATCTATTCATTTACAGATTGAGAAAGGGACTTAATTGTGGTACTCCTTGGAGAGGTCTCTGGGTCTAGTTAGGTCTGGGAATTAAATAGTACAGGGCATGGAAGCTTTTACTTGCCTTCCTCATTAGTAGCATTTAAAGTAGCTGTGGTAGTTGGTTCTAACAAATCCATCTTTGTAAAACAATGGAGCACTCAGAGGCACGTAATAGTATACGCCAGAAGCATTAACACTCTACCCTGATAGCCTTTTCCTGAAGGACAAGAGAAGCAGATGTCTTTTTCCCCAGTATTTAACACAGTTGATTATGCGTGACTAATTCTTTTGCTAATCTTGTCTGGTGTCAATCTTTTGGTTTTTAGTGAAGGTTTCCTTTGGGGATTTAGCAGCACACATGGCTGACCTGCATGCTTCTTTATCTCCAGGGCTCTAGTAAAATATTAGCACACAAAGCTAAATTAATTTGGAAACATAAGGCACAAAAAAGCTGGTTTTATGCAAATGTTAAATAACACTGTATAAAAAAGCACTTGGACATCATTTAAAGTGCAGCTTCACCTCAGTAACTGGCTCACTGACATTTTGGATGGATGCTAAAATTAACCATTTAGAAAAAGATAAGCTTTGCTGTTCCTGGGGCCCTGCATGAAAATGTGCATGTTCTATACCTCTCTTCACCCTTGGTATGACTGTGCAGCCAAGTTTTCATTTATTGTGTCAAGAGAGAAATTATTCAAAAAAGCAGAGTATCCAAAACTCATTTGCATTTGGCTTTGGACTTACCTTCCCAGTTATAATTGGTTTTGGACTCTATAAAAATTATTTTGTTTTCTCTAACCACATGGCAACTGACATCTCGAAAAGGTGACCCAGATAAGTAGTAGGTGGCAAAATTTTGGATGAACAGCACACAGCTAAAAATTTACACTTGAACTATGGATCACCTATAATTTTTGATCAATGCATTTTTGCTATAGCAACTTTTGTTGTAGTAGAATCTGATACATATTTCTTATAGTAATGCCTTGTGCAAGATTGGTGCTCAGATTATAAGTTGAATAAATGAAAACACTGTTTACTTTTACATGTAAAAGTAAATGCTAATATTTTAAATACCTTATTAACTAAGAGATATTAAGGTTTTCATTTTATTCATTCTTAACTTTGAATTTTAAAATTGATCAAATGAAAATCTAATTTTGATCAACACATTCACATATATACAAAAAACACTTTGTTTTGAAATAGGAAGTTGTATTACAGTTAAAGAACAGTCATCAACAAAAAAATATACAATAATGATCTGTATAATTTTCCATTTCATTCCATCTCATGTCACCAGATAGTTGTAGACTACACCATTCCATCCCTCCCAAAAAAGAAAAGGAAAAGAATAAAAAAGAAAAGGAAGTAACAATCATATTAAACCAACCTGAAAATACATCCTGAGCATTATTGCTAAGAATGTACATTTGAGATACAAAAAATACGAATACTCATTTATTCTAGAATAAATAATAAAAAAAGAAAAATATCATTAAGGGATCAGATTTGTTCAATTAATTTAAATAAGAATGAATTTCTTGATGCACATAAAAGGCCTACGATTGTTAATTAAGTGGAAATATTTCAATGTGTTGTAAATTTTGTCAGCGTTGCTATAATATACAGCTGACCCTTGAACAATGTGGGGGTTAAGGGGCATGGACCCCAGCACAGTTGAAATTTGCATATAACTTTATAGTGAGCCATCCATGGGTTAGTTGAATTCTGCAACCATGGATTCAACCAAACATAGATAATGTAGTACTGTAGTAGATATTTATTGAAAAAAATCCACGTGTAAGTGGACCTGCCCAGTTCCAACCCATGTTGTTCAGGGGTCAACTGTAATCATGAATTTGCACAAGAGCGTTATGTCAATATTGCCTAATCCCATTAAAAACACTAAAATAAATAATTTTACTTGAAATAGGTTGCAGATGGATTCATTATAACCACATTTTCTTTGACATTTTAGGGATGTGTGTGAATGCATTTGTATGCACATTAGTGTATACACACACATATTTTATATTGTGTTATTAGGCCAAAACCTTAATAGTGAATTATAAAGCCATTAAAAATACCTTTCTATTTGTGTAATGAATATAAACATCTTATCCAAATTATTTAAGTAATTTAAATAAAAGTTAAAATGCTCTCTTCAAATCCATATTTTTGAGAAATTAATCCAGAATAATAATACAAAACACTAGAAATATTATAATGATAGTTTTATTTTCATAAATCACTGTAATCTTGTGATTACAACTTACTAATAAACCAAATCTAAAGTGTAAAGTATATGTTATATTCCAGTTCACCCAGTATGAAATTTTGTATTATATATTTCATTATTTTTCCTATTGATTCTTATTCAAATATAGAGGATCATAAATTGAGATAGGAATTTGCCATAAACATTGTTTATTTTCATCATGTGTGTTTTGGCCTAGTCAGGAGGGGCTTTCTAGAAAAAGTAAAAAGAACAGTCCTTGTTTTCTATGTCTTTGATTTGATTTGGTCTCTTTTCCTCCTTTGGGCATCTCCTTCCATTTCCCCATATTGTCTCCAGCATTGTATATGCTGGTATACTATATTCTTGACTTTTTCTCATTATTTTTTATATCAAACTGCAGCTTGTACTGTGATTAAAGCTATTCTCTTAGATGGCTTAATTTGAAACTTGGCTCTACCACTTTTTAACTGTGTGATTTGGGGCTAGTTACTGACCTTTCTGTGTCCCAGTTTCCTCCTCTGTAAGATACAAATAATTATTGTTTAATTTTGTTGTTTTCTTCATAGAGTTATTATTAAGATTAAAGTTGATGATCTATTTTAAAAGCTTAGAACAGTGCCTTCATGTACACAATGAATATTAGCCATTATTAACTGAAATTAACTGTTTCATTAAATATCTACTTTCTTCTGAATTTCATTGGTTAGAAATAGATTTCAAAACAAACATATTTAAAATATAGTAAATTCAGGAGCAGATTGAGAGAGAGCCAATTTTTAAGCAATCAGGTTCTGTGGAACTCTTCAAGTTATACTAAAATACTTTAATAAATTGCCTTTTTTCAGGGCTCCTCATGGACAAGGATTCGCTACTTTTTTTCTCACTTTCTTTTCTCTTCTTACTACTCTGTTTTGTAGCAGAAAATGAGAAACAAGGAGCAGCACTGAACCTGTCATTTAACCAGTAGAGATGGCAAGAGTGAAATGAACTATATGGGACTGAGAGTGCCTTCTTGTCTCCCTGCTGTGGCAATTTTGCCAGAGGGAGTAACAAGTCAATTGTGCCATCACCTTGTAGGAACCTTCCTACCTACAAAATAAAACTTCAAGGACACTGATAAGGAAAATAGAAAATATGTAACTGAGAGATTGTTGGCAACATTTAAGTCAATAAATGTGCACTCTCAAAATAATGATAATTTTACAAATAAGAATCTAGCTTAGAAGAAATTTAAGTCAATTGATTTAGGTCACCCAATTTATTAGTGTTGGATTTGTGCCTGGGTCTCTGTGATTTTAGAGCCCCCATTTCTAAGCTCACCATAAAACTGTCAAATAATTGTCCAAGAAATTTCATGGACATACTGGAGAGCAATAAATATATTTAACCAGATAAAGTATTATTTAGGTACCTGCTATAAGCCAGCCCCATTCTGAGTACTTGGGATAATTCTGTGACTAGTGTATTAGTAATGCAGTCAAGATTGCATGACATTTATATTCCAGAGATAAATGAGAAAACAACAAAAACTACTGGATAGTGATAAGTTGAATGAAGAGAATGTAACAGATGTTGTGACAGTGATAAGTTGAATGAAGAGAATGTAACAGATGTTGTGACAGAGACTGATGTGGGACTGTTTTACCTAGAATCATTAGTGAAGCAAGACCTCACTAGTTTGAATGGCATCATTGAGCTGCCTTGGGAAGATCTTGAGGAAGAAGCCACCAGCTTAGAGAATAGTTTAGAACATAGGTCCTAAAGGTGGAGGGAGCTTTGTTAAATTTAAGGAAATGGAAAATGAGCACTGTGGATTGAGTTTACTGAGAAGTCTGTGGATTGCAATCATTAAGGTCATGGTAAGGACACTGGTTTTATTCTAAATTCAAGAAAAGCTAGTAGAATGTTACAAATAGGAAAGTGTGATTGACATCATTTCATTTCCACTTTAAAAAAACACTCTTTACTTCCTTGAAGCAAATAAATTTTAATGGGAGAAGAGAGAAAAGAGGAATTGATGTTGGTAGGATATTTAAAAAAATTTTTTATTGGAGTATAGTTGCTTTACAATATTGTGTTAGTTTATACTGTACAGCAAAGTGAATCAGCTATACGTATACAAATATCCCCTCTTCTTTGGATTTCCTTCTCACTTAGGTCACCACAGAGCACTGAGTAGAGTTCCCTGTGCTATACAGTAGGTTCTCATTAGAAGGATATTAATTTGGTCACATTGAGAAATAATAGAGCATGGATAAGTAAATCAACCAAAAATATATAGGGAAATAGATAAATATTTATATATATTTAAAGTTGATAGCACAGAGACTGGCATAAAATGAATACTCAAATATATAACTACTATTAGTTGTATTAAACATGATTCCTATCTTCAAAGAACTCAGTACCTATCTGGAAAGATTTGAGAAATATACATACTCTTAAGTTCAGCAAGCTTGAATTGGAGGAGGGAAATTCTCTAATTGTATGAAAAAAATCTTTCAAAGTTCATATAAAAGTCAGTAATATATCCTCCAAAGCCATTCTATTCAATATCATTTAAGATAGATATTTTGGTTCCCCATTAAGTGTCCGGCATATTTCTAAGCACTGAAAATACAGGGATGAAAAAGACATAAATTGTTTCTGTCCCTACAGGGTTAAATTCTTGCTGTTTAAATAAACCTTGTCTTTTTAAAACTAAATTAACAGATTCACTCAAATTTTAAAATTTCCATTTTCAAGTAAATGGGGCTCAAGTTCTATAATTTTAGATATGGTGAAATACTCCAAGTTATTTATAAAACTAAACACAAGACATAAATGACTGTTCAGTGATCTGGTCTATGAAGTAGAACAGGGAGAAGAATCCTCAAAAATACATCAGATTTAAATATGAAATTGAGAATTCCTTATTTCTTTAATTAAAAAAAATTATTTGACAAAATTAGTTCCAGTGGAATGGATTTTTATTGTCTATATAACTAATAGTCCATGTTGCAAAAGTAAACAGATCTTGACATTACAATTGTCTAATTCAGCAAATATTTATTTCTCACCCATGCCATATCTAATGTAGCTTTGGTGACCCATCTTGATCTTGTAGTTATTGCCATCTGTGATAGCTGTTATCTTGAGAAGTCTGTGAATTAAGATCAGTTAAGGCCAAAGTGAGGAAAGTGGTCTTATTCTAAATTCAAGGAAAGCCATTAAAATGTTACAAACAGGAGAGTGTGCATAAAATGATCTGATTTCCACTTTCAAAAGATACTCTAGGCTCCCTTTTAGAAAATAAATTATAAAGGTACAAGAGAAGAAGATGGGATTGAAGTCATGGTCTGTGTCATTCCTAAGCAGAAAGGATATCAAAGAATATTTTTAAGAACTAGGCTTGGATGTGACTTAAGTCACTTTTGCCCAATTCCCATCCGACAGCCCTTAGCTTCAGGGCACCATTCTAGCTTCCTGGGTGGTGGTGATATGCAGTCTTACTGAGGAAATGGAGCAGTAAACACATAATATTGTTTCTGCTTCACAATATTTGCAATCAGAATCTTGGAAGCAAAAGTTCCTCATGTCTAAATGATAACTGTTTGTTCTGTTTTACTTATCCCCAGCTACTGCTTCAAACTCCTACAGTGTTTGAGAGTTCTGTCTCCAGGTGAGAATTAGTAACCCTCCTACTGAAATTTATGCAGTCCATCACTATGAAATGGACAAAGATTTTGGAAGGGGTAATTGCTACCCAAACTGGTTAATATGTTTTATTAATATTGAAGATTCCCCCTAGGCAATTGAATGGACAGTGAAAAAGATTGAGCTAAATGACATAGATATCAGAATCGTCAATTTACCTGGAGGATAGTTGAAATAAAGAGAGTGGATAATATCACCTTGGGAGAAAGTATATTAAAAGAAGAATAGAAGCCTAGGGAGCTCTGATACTAAAGTAACTGGTAGCGAAAGAGGAGGCAGTGAGGTAGATGGATAAGAAGTGTTAGACAGCTACAAGGGTAACCAATAAAATATTTCACGTGGAAGCCAAAGAAGAGGAGAGTAATGAGTTAATAACAATGCCAACTGTCACTGAGAGACCCATTTAAAAAATACTAACATGTATGTGTCCATTAGGAAGTCAATGTTGAGCTTAGGAGAAGGGGTTCAATAGAAAGTATGAAGAGAAACAAGAATGCAGTTAATTGAGGGATCACTAGGAGGTAAATAAGTAGAAACATTAAGCAAAGGTACATTTTCTGAGGAATTTGGAAAGGGAAGAGGAAAAGGAGGTTAATAGACCAAGATAAATTTAGTTTGTCTTGCTATTTGGAGGTGGATGGGGTTGGCTTCCGTCTTATATGGACTTTTAGGATGGTATTGGAGAGATACTTATCAGCTTAAGTGATCCCAAGTAAAGACCTAGAGTTAGGTAGAAGATAGGGTCAAGTACCCAAATGAATGGATTAGCTATTTTACATGAGTTAGTACAGTGATTGTTGATTCTAACTATGCATTAGAATCACCTAGGGAATGTAAAAAAAAAAAAAATTGCCCTACTATTGACCCCACTATCAAGCAAGTAAATAAGAATCTTGGGGTTGGGGTTGATTTATAGGTGTTTTAAAATGCTCTACACAGATTTCTGATATTCAGTCTGTGTTGAAACGGAAGTGATAAGACTTTGGAAATTTTGAGAGAAATCATACCCTGAACATTCTTTCTTTTTTAAATGAAGTAGCATTAAAGTTTGCCTTCTGAGAGTAGTATTCATCACATGGAGTGGAGCCTCAAGGAGAGCAATGGAGGTTAAAAATAAGGTATAAACAAGGACAGGGCTTCTATAAAATAGAAAGAACTGAGCTGGTAGCTACTATCTTTACTGAAACCATAGTTTCAAATTGCAAATTTCTGGGCTTGTCTCTAGATTAATCTGGGGAGAACTGACATTTTTAGATTACATGGAATATCTATTTATTTACATAGATCTATTTAGTTACATAGATCTACATTTTCTCTCAAAAATATAATTAGAGCTTTACTCAGGCTTTTCTTGTTTCACTATTTTTATTCCTAGATTTTTGAAATTTTATCCTATTAGCAATGATATTTAAAAAAATTTCAGTTTCTAATTGTTCAGTGCTGATATATTTTTGTATATTGCCCTTGTATTCAGTAACCTTGCTTAATTCACAGATTAAGTCATGTATTTTATCTGGTGAGTCTCTTGAATACTCCACATACATAATTCTGCTATCTGCAGTTAAAGAAGTTGCACTTTATTGAAGTTAAATATGGAGAAAAGTCTAAAAATTAGTTAACTCCCACCTGCTCAGTACTGAATAGCAATAATCATTTTCTGTTTATGCTCACCTTTTTATTATAAAGCTTTTGACCTGCAACATACATTTTGTTCTTAAAATTTATTTGGCAATCCTTCTCATTCTTCTATTTTGTTTTGACATTTTGTTCCAATTATCAATTAATCTCTTTCGGAATAATGACATATTACTTGTGTTTTCTTTTTATTCTACCCCATAGATGGCTCAGACATCAGAATTTAATTTGATGGTGAGCTTAAATGGTTATATTCACTCATTTGTTTATTTCATATTTAATTCAGTAAATTCCTATAAACCTCTCCTATATGTCAGTCTTTATTTTAATAATACAGATATGATGCGAACAAAAATAGATGCATGATCTGTCCATTGATGAAAGTGGGGTGTTAAGGTCCCCCGCTATTATTGTGTTACTGTTGGTTTCTCCTTTTATGGCTGTTAGTATTTGCCTTGTATACTGCGGTGTTCCTATGTTGGGTGCATATATGTTTACAAGTGTTATATCTTCTTGGATTGATCCCTTGATCATTATGTAGTTTCCTTCTTTGTCTCTTGTAACAGTCTTTATTTTAAAGTCTATTTTGTCTGATATGAGTATTGCTACTCCATTTGATTTCCATTTGCATGGAATACCTTTTTCAATTCTCTCACTTTCAGTCTGTATGTGTCCCTAGGTCTGAAGTGGGTCTCTTGTAGACAGCATATATATGGGTCTTGTTTTTGTATCCATTCAGCCAGTCTGTGTCTTTTGGTGGGAGCATTTAATCCATTTACATTCAAGGTAATTATCGATATGTATGTTCCCATTCCCATTTTCTTAAATGTTTTGGGTTTGTTATTGTAGGTGTTTTCCTTCTCTTGTGTTTCTTGCCTAGAGAAGTTCCTTTAGCATTTGTTGTAAAGCTGGTTTGGTGGTGCTGAACTCTCTCAGCTTTTGCTTGTCTGTAAAGGTTTTAATTTCTCCATCAAATCTGAATGAGATCCTTGCTGGGTAGAGTAACCTTGGTTGTAGGTTTTTCTCCTTCATCACTTTAAGTATATCCTGCCACTCCCTTCTGGCTTGCAGAGTTTCTGCTGAAAGATCAGATGTTAACCTTATGGGGATTCCCTTGTGTGTTATTTGTTGTTTTTCCCTTGCTGCTTTTAATATGTTTTCTTTATATTTAATTTTTGACAGTTTGATTAATATGTGTCTTGGCGTGTTTCTCCTTGGATTTATCCTGTATGGGACTCTCTGTGCTTCCTGGACTTGATTAACTATTTCCTTTCCCATATTAGGGAAGTTTTCAACTATAATCTCTTCAAATATTTTCTCAGTCCCTTTCTTTTTCTCTTCTTCTTCTGGGACCCCTATAATTCGAATGTTGGTGCGTTTAATGTTGTCCCAGAGGTCTCTGAGACTGTCCTCAGTTCTTTTCATTCTTTTTTTTTTATCCTGCTCTGCAGTAGTTATTTCCACCATTTTATCTTCCAGCTCACTTATCTGTTCTTCTGCCTCAGTTATTCTGCTGTTGATATTTATAGAGCATTTCATCCAAAAGCAGCAGAATACACATCTTTCCCTTGTGCACATGGACCATTCTCCAGGATTGACCACATGCTGGGCCACAAAGAGAGCCTCGGTAAATTTAAGAAGACTGAAATCATATCAAGCATTTTTTCCAACCACAACACTACGAGATTAGAAATAAACGACAAGAAAGAGAAAACTGTAAAAAACACAAACATGTGGAGGCTAAACAATATGCTACTAAACAGCCAATGGATCACTGAAGAAATCAAAGAGGAAATTAAAAAATACATAGAGACAAATGAAAATGGAAGCACAATGATCCAGAACCTATGGGATGCAGCAAAAACAGTCCTAAGTGGGAAGTTTATAGCAATACAGTATTACCTCAGGAAACAAGAAAAATCTCAAATAAACAACCTAGCTTTATACCTAAAGCAACTAGAGAAAGAAAAAGAAGCAAAACCTAAAGTTAGTAGAAGGAAAGAAATCATAAAGATTAGAGCAGAAATAGATGAAATAGAAATGAAGAAGTAAGTGAAATAGAGATGAAGAAAACAATAGCAAAGATCAACGAAACTAAAAGTTCTTTGAAAAGATAAACAAAATTGAGAAACCTTTAGCCAGACTCATCAAGAAAGAAAGGGAGAGGACTCAAATCAATAAAATTAGAAGTGAAAAAGGAGAAGTTACAGCTGACACCACAGAAATACAAAGGGTCATAAGAAACTACTGCAAGCAACTGTATGGCAATAAAATGGACAACCTGGAAGAAATTGACAAATTCTTAGAAAGGTGAAATCTCCTAAGACTGAACCAGGAAGAAACAGAAAATATGAACAGACCAATCACAAGTACTGAAATTGGAACTGTGATTAAAAAATCCCAACAGACAAAAGTCCAGGACTAGATGGCTTTATGGGCGAATTCTATCAAACATTTGGAGAAGAGATAAAACCTATCCTTCTCAAACTCTTCCAAAATACAGCAGAGAGAGGAACACTCCCAAACTCATTTTATGAGGCCACTATCACCCTGATAACCAAAACCAGACAAAGATACCACAAAAAAAGAAAATTACAGGCCAATATCACTGATGAATAAAGACACAAAAATCCTCAACAAAATACTAGCAATCTGAATCCAACAATATATTAAAAGGATCATACAACATGATCAAGTGGGATTTATCCCAGTAATGCAAAGAATTTTCAATATCCGCAGATCAAACAGCACACCAACAAACTGATACACCACATCAACAAATTGAAGTATAAAAACCATATGATCATCTCAATAGATGCAGAAAAAGCTTTGGACAAAATTCAACACCCATTTATGATAAAAACTCTCCAGAAAGTGGGCATAGAGGGAACATACCTCAACATAATAAAGGCCATATATGACAGACCTATAGCTAACATCATACTCAGTGGTGAAAAGCTGAAAGCATTTCCTATAAGATCAGGAACAAGACAAGGATGTCAGCTCTTGCCACTTTTATTCAACATAGTTTTGGAAGTCCTAGCTATGGCAGTCAGAGAAGAAAAAGAAATAAAAGCAATACAAATTGGAAAAGAAGTTAAACTGTCATTGTTTGGAGATGACATGATACTACACATAAAAAATCCTAAAGACGCTACCAGAAAACTACTAGAGCTCATGAATGAATTTGGTAAAGTTGCAGGATACAGAACTAATACACAGAAATCGGTTGCATTTCTGTACACTAGCAATGAAATATCAGAAAGAGAAATTCAAGACACAATCCCATTTACCATCGCACCAAAAAGAATAAAATACCTATGAATAAACCTGCCTAAGGAGACAAAAGACCTGTACCATGTAAACTATAAGATGCTGATGAAAGGAACCGAAGACAGCACAAACAGATGGAAAGATATACCGTGTTCTTGGATTGGAAGAATCAATATTGTCAAAATGACTATACTATCCAAGGCAATCTACAGATTCAATGCAATCCCTCTCAAATTACCAATGGAATTTTTTGCAGAACTAGAACAAAATATCTTAAAATTTGTATGGAGACACAAAAGACCCCGAATACCAGAGCAGTCTCGAGAAAGAAAAACAAAGCTGGAGGAATCAGGCTCCCTGACTTCAGACTATACTACAAAATTATAGTCATCAAAACCGTATGGTACTGGCACAAAAATAGAAATATAGAGCAATGGAACAAGATAGAAATCCCAGAAATAAACCCATGCACCTATGGTCAATTAATCTATGACAAAGGAGGCAAGAGTATACAATGGAGGAAAGACAGTCTCTTCAGTAAATGGTGCTGGGAAAACTGGACAACTGCATGTAAAAAAAAATGAAATTAGAACATTCTTTAACACCATACACAAAAATGAACTCAAAATGGATTAAAGACCTAAATGTGAGACTGGACACTATAAAACTCTCAGAGGGGAACATAGGCAGAACACTGACATAAATCAAAGCAATATATTTTTTGATCTGTCTCCCAGAGTAATGGAAATAAAAACAAAAATAAACAAATGGGACCTAATTAAACTCAAACGCTTTTGCACAGCAAAGGAAACCATACACAAAATGAAAAAAACAACCACAGAATGGAAGAAAATATTTGCAAATGATGTGACCAAGGAATTAGTCTCCAAAATTTACAAACAGCTCATGAGGCAAATGACCCAATCCAAAAATGGGCAGAAGACCTAAATAGAAGAAGACAAAGAAGACATACAGATGGCCAAGAGGCATATGAAAATATGTTCAACATTGCTAATTATTAGAGAAATGCAAATCAAAACTACAATGAGATTATCACCTCACACCAGTAAGAATGGGTATCATCAAAAAATCCACAAACAGTAAATGCTGGAGAGGGTGTAGAGAGAAGGGAACCCTCCTGCACTGTTGGTGGAATGTAAATTGGCACAGACACTGCAGAGAACAGTATGGAGGAGATTCCGTAAAAAACTAAAAATAGAGCTACCATATGGTCCTGCAATCCCACTCCTGGGCGTATGTCTGGAGATAAACATGATCCGAGTGGATACACACACCCCAGTGTTCATTGCAGCATTCTTTACAGTAGCCAAGACATGGAAGCAACCTAAATGTCCATCGACAGAGGAATGGATAAAGATGTGGTACATACATGCAACGGAATATTACTCAGCCATTAAAAAGAATGAAATAATGCCATTTGCGGCAACGTGGATGGACCTAGAGATTGTCATACTGAGTGAGGTGTAAGTCAGACAGATAAAGTGAGATATCGTATGTTATAACTTATATGTGGAATCTAAAAAGAAAAAAAAAGATACAAATGAACTTATTTACAAAACAGAAACAGACTCACAGACTTAGAGAAAGAACTTATGGTTACCTGCAGTGGGGATGGGTCGGGGGCAGGGATAGTTAGGGAATTTGGGATTGACATGTACACACTGCTATATTTAAAATAAATAACCAACAAGAAAAAAACAAGAAAAAGAAATAGATGCAATCCCTGCCTTTATAGAACTTATGAATTAGAGGGAGACAGAGGTTTCAAATACTCACCCAGAAAAAGATTTTTCATCAACCTGCGGCCTCTAAGATCACCCAGGGCCACAACATCCAGATAGCATAAGGAGAAAAAAAAAATATGGATGATCTTGTGGGAAGTTTTTATGGCAAAGCTTGCAATGGTAGTTCACTTCACTGACATTCTATTCACCAGAATTCAGTTACATGGCCTAACCTACATGTGAGGAGCATTAGAAAATTTGCCACTGTTGAGAAGCTACCTCCCAGCAGTAACTGCACATGCGGAGATGGAACAGGAATTTTGGTGCTTAACTAGTAGTCTCTGCCACATCAAGATGCTAAGATACATGTGCTTCTTATATCTGGATTTTTAGTTTTCATTAAATTTGGAAGTCTTTTGGCCTTTTTATCTTCAAATACTTTTCTATGCTTTCTCCCTTCCCCACGACCTTTTTGGAATTTCAGTATCATTTATGTTAAGGTGCTTCATATTTTCCTACAGCAGAAAAAAAATATATTTTTAAGTTCTTCTATTCTGTTTGCTTCAGTTTGAATAGTTTCTATTGCTCTGTCTTCAAGTTTACTGTGTTTTATTCTGTAGTATGTAATCTGCTGTAAGGCCCATTGAGCAATTATTTTTACTTCTAATAATGTATTTTCATTTGAAAGCTTCATTTGGTTATAATTTATATTTTCCTTTTCTCACTGTATTCATTGTGTTTACTTTTTCTGTAAAGGGCTATGTAGTAAATATTTTAGACTTTGCATGTCACATATGTTCTCTATCATATACTTGTCTTTGATTCTGGTTTATTTATCATTTGTTTTTATAATCCTTTAAAATTATAAAAATCATTCTTAGCTCTCAGGTGATACCAAAACAGGGCACAGGCTAGATATAGTAAAATATAGTTATATAGTTATCTGTTATATAGTCCTTGTCTGCTAATTCACCATCTCCGTTTTTTGTTCTGTTTCTGTTGACTGATATTTCTCTGGGTAATGGGTCATATTTTTCTGCTTCTTGAGGTGACTAATCATTTTTACTGGGTGTTGAACATAGTGAATTTTAAGTTATTGAGTGTCTGGATTTAGTTGTCTTTGTTTAAAGAATGTTGGACATTCATCTGGTATATAGTGAAGTTACATTTGGTTCAATTATATTTTTTGAGGTTTGTTTTTAAGTTTTGTTAGGGCAGTTCTAGAGTAACCTTTAGGGATGTTTTAACTCCTCTACTGAAGGTGTATCCCTTCTGAATTTGCTACTAAGTACACAGGTTATTTAAAGAGGACTCTCCACTCTAGCTGGAGGAACAAATACCCAGCCATGTGTGCTCTCTTGGAACCATTCAGCTCACAGATCCCTGGACTCTCTTTGCCTGACTTCATGGAATTTTACCCTTTGCATGCATTTGTTAGTATTTAACAAATACCCAGGGGACCACCATGCAGATTTTTAAAGTTCTTTTTCTGCAGAGCTCCCTTTTCTCTGGAATTCTGTCTTAACAACTTACAGGCACTTCATGCTTCCTGCACGCTGTCCACTCATCCCAGGGAGAGCATCACATTCCATTTATAATCCACTCCTTGATTTATGGTTCTGAAAATGCTTCTTGACAAAAAGCCAGGCAATTATGGGGTCTTCTCCCTTTGTTCCTCTCCTTTCTGGGATCACAGTTCTGTATGACCCTGTCACAGTGTTTGAAAAAAGTTATATATTGCTCAGTTTTTAATTTTTTTTAAAGAAACAGATGTAAATTTGCTCCTTGTTGTTCTGTCATGGCTCCTTCTTGATTTAAAGATTTTATTTTTTCTCCAGACCTTTAAATAATTTAAATTATCATTGAATGAATTTTTTTTTATTTGGACATGCTGAGAAGTATTTTAAGTGAATGAAAAAATCCACATATTTATTAATAACTTTCCTCAGTGCATTAACTTGCCTTGTCATTTCTAAACATGTCTCTAAGGAAGGTAAATATAAACTAAGGTGGGATATTTGCTCAAAAGCATATTTGAGTATTCAGGAATAAACCTTCAGTGCCGAGATGTCGGCCCTGTTATGTTATATTTAGCTCCTTTTAGTGAGGTGTTTATCTGGATAAATGATGAATGTTTGTCTTCGAGTTGTTATAAATCTGTTTCTCAGATGAATTTAATTTCATCTGTCTTAGTATGAAAGAAGCTGAAGGAGCTGGACTGAGAGATTATAATTATGAGAACCCTTTAGTTTTCCTTCATAATTATCAATGATTTAATTTTCTTTGAAACTTGGAACATTATTTGTTGTGCCTTGATGCGCATTTTAACTACCTGTTGTCAGTTTTCTTCTCTATGAGAAAAGAGTTTCTTCTTACACACAAAGATGCGTAAGGCTGAACTATTAAATATAAACAAAGCAGCTATGTAAATGTAGCTGCTGCTCTGTATATGTAATATAATAGATCATTAAGGAATGTAATATTAAATAGTTTGTTTAATTAAGAGGTAGACAACAATGATGCCTGTCTTGGGAAGGAACAAAAACCTCACACTGATGTCAGTTTTACTTGAGTGCTGATGGGATGTTGAGATTTAGCAAGGGAGATTTGCAGAAGAATTTCCCATGATAACATCTGAGACTGGATTGAATGCTTAGCATCTGGAATTGACCAAGTGTACTCATCTTCCACAATTTACAGTTCATTTCTTTTTTGTAATAAACAAGCCTATTTCCTGTCACTAATCCGCTCCCCCATCCCTAAGCTATTTCAGAAGAAACTAATAGCAGGGCAGAGCACAGTATGAGATCAGTATCTGAAAAGATGTGTTACAGTAAACTTTTAGGTGTGTTTTGGAACTGTTTTTTTTTTTTTTTTTTTTTTTAAACTGCCGTGTTTTGGGGCAGTTACAATTTATAATACTTTAAATGAGTATGGTCTCATACTCAAAACCAGAACAAGGTCAGATATTTTCAGTATCTAAATAAGTGTCACAGAAATTAAAAGTAAATAAAATTTAATTTTAGGAAAAATAAATTTCTGGAAATTGTTAAAGTTTTTTCTTCTTTAAATACAAATAATTTTGATTTTATTTTGTCACTTTTTTCCCTGCTGTATACGTCATAAGAGATTAAAGGATATTGTTTATCAAGTTTGTATAAATTTAGTTATTTTAAAGTATAGAAATAGGAGTATTTGGTGATAGATTTATAATATTATAAACAATTAAAATTAAGTTTAATGACATTTTAAATTTAATAGCTATATTTTTTTATCAGTAGATTTGAGTACATTAAGAATTTAAGAGGGAGTTGTTAGTATTTCCTCCAGGTGATTGGAATAAATCCCAAATCAAATGATTACATTTTAAAAAATTCTTATTCTCAAAAGACTACATTGCCTTCATTGATTCTATTGGCTGGACTGGTTGTTTCCTTCATGTTTTACAACAGACAGACTGCAAACTTCTTAACATGCAACTTGCCATCATTCAGCCTATGTATTGCATTAAAAAAAAAAAAAAGACACTTAAAATCTTACAACCTATACAGATTTTAGAACAAGAGTAGAGAAACCATCAACCTTTTTTATATTCCCTGTATGTTAAATAACTACATTTTGAAGCAGTCATGACTTCTAGTTAAACTCAAGAGAAGTCTAAGATACTTAATCACATTGCTTTACTCTTCAGGTGAAAAAATACTGTTCTTAAAAATGGGCCTAAGAGAATTATTCAGATTTATTGTGCAGTGATACTATTTATTCCAAAGTGCCTACAAAGACCAAACTAATCTTTTGAAGATATTGAGATAATAATATGCTAAACTACTGAATAAACGAGAGGTGGTTTATCTTTAGGAAACAATAAAGCATGCAAAAAATTGCCTGGATTATTGATTCAGCCCCCTAATCTGTATCCTCCATTATCTCCTTTCCCTCTCATCTTCATAGAGCAGCCAGAATGTTTTCAAAACTCAAAACCAATCATGTCATCTCTTTGCTGAAAACCCATCAGTAACTTTCCACTGCTCTGAATACATCCCATAGTTTTGTCAGAAAGATCCTGCAAGGTCTAGCACCTAGTTGCCTTTCCACCTCATTTGGTACCACTTGGCAGTTGCACACAGATTTTCTTTCAGTTTGGAAAATTTTGGAGAATGCCCATTTCCTCTGGTGAAAGGATAAGTTTACCTACTCAGAACAATTTTCCTTTTCCTCATTAACTATTCACCCTTCAGGTTTCTAGTCCGTCATCGCTTCCTCAAAGAATCCTTGTTTCTGAATTCTGTAACTACTGCAAAGCCCCAAACATACAATGTCAGTACTAAATGCTCCTTCTGCAAAATACCTGACAGAAATGTAATTTTATATGTTTATTTTGTCATTTGTTTAGAGCCTTACTCTCTTCTAGACAGGATGCTCAGTGAGGGCAGGTATTGTGCTGACTTTTGATCATCACTGTAGCATGAGAGACTAATGCAGTTCCTCCTGGTACTTAGTAGATCTCAATGAATATTTTTTTGGATAGATGACCAAATTAATAAACTTTAAAATTCACAGAAAGTTTATACAAGTAACCAACATGACCCCATGTGTATCTTGAGTATGTTAAAAAATGGTTCTATTTAATAGCCTGTGAACCCTGCCCTTTCTGTGACATGTGGGACAGAAGATACTACAGACAACACTAATCAAATGGGCAAGCCTGGTGGCCAGGACAGAGTGATGCTGAAAGGACAAAAGTTCTATCATTGACAGGATTTGTACCAACTCACTTTGCCCAGAGACCAGGCAATATTACTTAGCAGAGAGAGCACAGCACTAGATTTAAGGGTTTCATGGTTTGTCCTAATTCTGCCTTTCACTTGTTCTAACTCTGGTATAAAGTAAAAATTTTAATTTAGGTAATACATTCTACTATAAGAGTCTATGATTACAGAAAATATATTGGTTTTTCATAAATATTATAGTAAATCCAGTCTGAACCACAATACAAAGGTTCTAGCATTCAGGTAGACTACCTAGCCAAAATGTTGTATATCTAACGTGTACTAAAAGCAAACTTTATTTATTTCACAATTTTATCAGATACTGATTCTATGATAGTCTCTGTAGTAATAAAGAGATCAAACAGGAGTGCTGAACAAAGAACTTGATACAGAAATTGGCAAAAGCACTGGTTTGAATGCTGGAAGATCTCAGTTCCCATCCTTGTTTTCAACTGCAAGTCAGTCATGCTTTTGGGTTGAAGACTTTCCCTAGAGTGAACTATTCTGTTAGTTGCTCTCCATCTCATGTGTCAGGAGTTTGGGGTGATTTCTCTCTTCTGTGAGCCTAGATTACTTCTTAAAGGAGACCATGCAGAGAAATTGATTTGTTTGCCCTGGAGCTTGGGGGACACAGTGTATTATTATTAAGACCATGGCTGAAATATTTAAATGTCTATTGCAAACCCAGAAGACTACATTTGGGAAGAAATTGAATTTCCACAGAGGATTAATAAATGGGGCATGTTTTCTTGACCATATGCAGGACTTTTGTGAGGGAGTTCTGGCCTGGAATTGTCTTAGATCCTGCCCAAGAGGCCCACCTAGAAGGATAAGGAGACATAGTTGGAAAGAGGGTGGAAGGATACCATTCTATACACATGGTACGAGGGAGAAAATAAGCAGCCAGCTAGAGAAACACATTCACCCACAACAAGGGAACTGATTGGGTTACTTCTGAGGGTCCCATGAAAAGGTTCATGAGCAATATGAACCATCTTTCTTTAATCATCTGCCAAAGCCCTTGGAAACCAGTACCAAATCAGTGCCAAGCAAATAAGATTCATCTCCCCTGATCCTTTCTACTTCTAAATCTAGGATGAATCATAGAGAGCTCAGTGAGCAGGGGTGGATGAAAAGAAATTCTAGGAGGGGAAACAGGGAAGAAGAGCCCACTTCACTGCCTCACCTCTGCCCCATCTGCCACAAGCCCAGGGGAGCAAAGAACCTTAACCTAAATGAAGTCAAAATTTTTTGTGAGTATCCAGGACTAGACAAATTAATTGATGAATTGATATTTTTGAGTTAAAAAAAGTGGAGGAATTTTTTCTTAATCTGAGTGTGAACTGAAATGTTTCTGCCTGAGATTTTATCTAGAGATAGGGAAGTAAATAGCTCACAGAGCTGGTTTGAATATGTTGTATACCAGCTACACTACAAATATATAATAGTGTAACATTTTATTTCTGAAGCAGTACTCAGCGTTGGTGTTAGTACTGAGAAGACAAAGAGTAGAAATAATTTGTGGTTGGGGATTGGGGGCAGCAGGACATTTTCACCAGAGGTTAAAGTTAAGTTATTGAGGAAAGGCATTGTATGTTCTGACGAGAAAATTGTAGTAATATATCTCATAGTCTAGACTGGACCACTAGTTCATTCTAATTACTCAACAAACTTAAAAAAATAGAGAGGGCATCATGAAAATAAATATCATATACACAGTAGTGTATGATGAAAATTAAGTATCTTTTAAGAGCAATATTATTTATGCTTTCAATTTATGAATTATGGAGCTAGGTGGATAAAGAGTGGGACAGAAAGAAGCTAATGTTATTTAATGCATACAATATAGTAAGAAAGTTGTTCCCAGTACCAAAGCATGTTGCCATTCCATGCCCATTGTGGAGTTAAACAGGATGCTGCCCATCTCTATTTATTAAAGTTACAGATTGTTAGCTATTACATCAAATCATAATTGGTCTTTATAGAGCTAGATGTTTCCTCAGACGTTTGATTTGAATTGAAGGAATTCCCTGAGTGGCTCAAGACAACAGCATAAATCTTGAGAAATTTTATTGCACAAATAATCTAGTAACCTATTGACTGACCTAAACAGTGTTATGACAAGATAAATTTTATAGCTTCAATTTCTTTATAAAGCAAGGAGCTTTATCTTATGTTTTAACACTAAGCACAGGTGGTCATGTAACCCCTTTGTTGGCATACAACATTTGCCAAAAGTAGACTCATGGATAATCCATGACCCTTATTTGGGAAATGAGAACCATAGGTCCAAATGTAAAGTTAGTAGAAACTTTCCAAATGGAAGAAAAGTATGATTACTTAGAAATGGAAGGTTCTGAGCCACCTACAATATCATAAGTAGATAGTTTACATTTAACCTAGCATTGATGCCATTGCATTTATAATGTTGTGTATACATAATCGTATGAATACCTAGCAAAATATGTTTACATTGTTTGATAGAGTCATAGGAATGTGTTACTAAAGGTATGTTACTGAATATATTATTAAAGTTACTATATTATTTCTTTCTAATTAAAGTTTCATAGATATGTGATGTATTCTTATTTAAACTGCATTTCCACAAACGTTTTCAGTAGCTTTTGAAAAATGCCAATGACAGAAACTATATTATATTCTCTCTTACATCATTTATTTGGTATATAACTACATTAAGGAAATAAAAACAAAGCTCAGACCTACCATGAACATGCACAAAGTTACTAAAGATTTCCTATTATAGACCTTAAGAATGATGTTTCGTTTGTTTTACTCGCTTCATCACCTAATCAATGAAAAGAAAATCTTAATTCTTTTATCCTGAGATCTAATTGGAGTATAGATTTTTACTTACTTTCATTGCTGTTTCAATCAATGGTTATAAAATAGTCAAGATAGCGTTTGTATTTATATATGTGCTTAAATTTTTTATGGACTTCTCATTTAATCTCTATTAGTATAATATGCACTTGGTATCACAACATTTGTCCTGTTATTTTTATCCAATAATGTTAACAGAGTTGATTTAATCGCATTTCTCTTAATGACTTATATCTGAACATCTCATCTTTGTTTTCAACAGCTGAAGATGCATGTGGAGGAACAATGAGAGGATCTAGTGGCGTCATATCAAGCCCTAGTTTTCCTAATGAGTACCATAATAATGCTGATTGCACTTGGACCATTGTAGCAGAGCCTGGGGACACAATTTCACTCATATTTACTGATTTCCAAATGGAAGAAAAGTATGATTACTTAGAAATAGAAGGTTCTGAGCCACCTACAATATGGTAAGTAGTTTGTATCAATCTAGCATTGATGTCATTGCCGGAGGCCAGTTGGGAATCAGAGAAAAACTGTATGTGGGCCTTTAAAGGATTAAATATTTAAAAGAGCTAACAGTTACAGGAAAATTATAAGGCATAGCTGTCAGAGCTGAGGAAGATTTTGGAGATGGGGTACTAATATATAGAATGGAATTTTGAAAGATGAAGCTTTCCATCAGTATTTCTTTATCACTCAATCAATGAAAAATAATGTGATTCTTATCAAAACTTGTGCAAGGAAATAAGAGTTGTTCCTACAATTGTGTTCCTTAGTGTGCCAGTTCATACTTTGTGGTTCCTTTCAGATTAATTGAATAGTCTTGGAAGTAATTTGCCTTTGTTTTTTTGTAGATAGCTCTTTTATGTATCCTGTTATCTGAAGGCAAAAACTAAACGCTATGATCTGTGTGAATGTGGTCTGTTTCTTTAGAGACTCAAGGCATGGTCTCATGAAAATTACAGAGTTTTCAGAACATACTTTTAGGATATAGTATTTTTAAAAAGAAAATATTTCTTTATGCTATTTTGAAAATTTAAATGCACTGGTATCATTGAAGTGTAAAGTAGACTCAGTAATTGAAGAATGGTGGGATTAGTGAAATGAAGACATAGGTAAACTCTAGACTAAAAGGGCCTTTTAAACCAGGTAAAATATTTGATAAGAATAGCGTGAATTTATTAAAGGATTTTTATCAAAAGCAATTACATGAAGAGGTTTGCATTTTCAAATGATGATTCTTGCTGAAGTATAGAGATTGATTTGAAGTGGGGCTCGATTAGCTGTTAAGAAAATCTCTTAAGAGGTGTTTGCTGTAATCCAAGAAAAAAATCATGGTAGCTTGTATTAGGATGGTACTGATGGAGATAAAGAAGTAGAATGAGTTGAGAGATTTTTAGGAGGTATAATGATAAAGACCTCTGTAGTGAATTGAAGAGTGATAAAGAAGGTGGTGTTCAAATAAAACATCATTTCTGGCTTGCGTAATAAATTGGTAAAGGCAGGAGAGATACTGAGTTGGAAAATGTTGAAGGAAGGTCACGTTTGGAATGGGAATGCTGTGGTTATTGAGAGATGTTTTACATATATTTAGTTTGAAGTCTCTTTGAGACATGCTGTTAAAGCCTAATAGACAACAATATCTATCTATATGATTCAGGAGCTATGAGTAGAAGCATCACTGATAGTGTGGTTGATTTTGATGGTAATAGAACCAAAAGGCATCAATAACATTGGCTAGACAGAGACAGGATGGAATGAGAAGATAAGAGGGCACTAGGATTGAGTTTGAGCATCAACAGCATATAAGGCCCAGGCTTAGAAGGATGATCCAGCAAAGGAGACTAAGACAGAGAGACAGGAGGAAATCTAAGGGAATAAGCTGTCACACAGGCAAGAAAAGTGTGAAGAAGAAAGAATAAGACAACATTGCAGATTGCTGTTGAAAGGACATTAGGTAAATGTGTGTGTGTGTGTGTGTGTGTTTTTAATACATTCATAGTTGGCTAGACGTCAGCAAAAGTACCAAGTGTTTCTATCAGCTTAATCATACCTTGTTAGGTAAGATGAAAATAACACACTTAGCTATACCAACTTTGTTTTTTGTTTGTTTGTGTTTTCCTCTATCTCTCAGTCCCTCAATACTCAGGTTTATATAACTTTAACCCTTCCCATGATAATTTTATGCCTGGGTACAATGAAACTCAGCAGAATCCTGGTTTAAAAATGTTAGAGAATTCAAAAGGTATTGTTTCATAAATTGCTACTTCTACAGTGTTACATATTTGAGTCATATCAAGGTAGATGATAATGCCATGAATTTTCCAATAATTTTATCTTTTGGTGTAGAAGAGATCCCATTAAAAATGAAAAATTTTAAACTTGCAACATATTTGATTACTAGAAGGAAATTAGAAAACACTGTTTCTTGGCACTTGTTCCTTTGTTACCACTGCATTCTAGAAACCAAATCTAACACATTTACTTTTGGGATCATAACATACCCATTTATGTTCATATAGTTACTTTCTCTTTTCAGATTAAGCATTATTAGTAATAATTTGTTTATCATCTAAATGAACACCTCTTTGTATGTTTCCAAGTTTCTGGAACTTATGCAGCTTATTCAATAATAGTATCAGATCTACAAATTGCTTTTCTCTCCATTTTCTCATTAAATGACACTGGACCACTTTATTTAGTTCCCCCTTCCTCAGGAAGAAAATAGCAACTAAGAAATTAATTATGTTACTGTCTTTTAAATTAGTGTTACCATGAATATTTAGATAGACTTGTTAAATTCCTTGTTGTAAAATATAAACACCAACAATGTCATTTGGCGCTTTTCAAGAAAATGATACAAATACCAAAACTATGTTATATTTTTATAAATGGCAATTGAAAGATACAGTGTCAATAAATAATAT